>NC_058339.1:35934322-36237352 GCF_905475395.1 Chrysoperla carnea
GTCAGTTTTGGCCGCCTGCATCACCTTGGCCGATATGGGGTATCACCCAAACCAATGAAATTAATTTTATTACAAAGGTAAATAACAATTCTGGTAATATTTATCAGAATTCAGGAGACCTAAAGGGATTGGAAAATTAAACAACTTTATAGTTTGAATAATTTATTTTTTTAAATGAAAATAAATTTATTTATAGAGAATCTTTTGAATTATTTAAAATCCTTAAGTTTTCCTTGAATTATTATTTAATATTTTCCTAATCACTAGTTTGATATGTTTATTGAGCTTATATAAAATGAAATGTAAAATATAAATATAAAATGAAGATAAAAAGATGAACACAATAGGGTATTCTTATCGTTAGTCAAAAATGACTTATGAAATTTGAAAAAAGCTAAAATTTATGTAAAAATATACTTTAATATATTCTGATTTTGAATCATAAAAGCATATTTTTCTTTTATAATATTAAAATAAAAAATCGTAATTTTTAAACTGTAAATCACGTGACCTAAAACGCGGGCGAACCCTGATGTGATGTCATATCGGTATGAACCATAGACCATCAGTTAGTTCAATGTAGACAGCTGGGTATCATATACTCATAGGTAATAAATATTTGTATTTATTATAATTAGTTGTCTATGAATATATCTGTCAAACTTATCTGTGTTATTTCGTATAATGATACCGATATTACGTCACCAAATTGAATGACCGCTTTTTTAACAGTTTAAAAAAAGGATAAAGTTTAATTTAAGTTTTGGGCAAGAAAGCGTGTGTACTTTTCCCAAATAAATTTTTGGTGGTTTTTTTATTAGCAAAATCAACATTTTGAAGTGCTTTTCAAAAATAGTAGAATACCCTATTGAAGAGTAATAAAATCAATCGTCTAGAAGGCCCTTTAAAACAATATTTAAAACACATTTAAAAAATCTTATTATATTATTAAAAAAATATTCATAATTTATGTGAATGCGTACCATTTATATTAAATCTTTTTTTCATTTAAATAGAAGGTTGATGACATTTGCGTTTTATTCAGTATATTTATTAAGTAGCACATACTTAATTATTAAAATAATACTTCCTTGCTTACTTAAACTTAAGTACATATTACTTTTAATGTACCGAATTTGTATGTGTAATATTATTAAAAACGTCTTTTGAATGCGCGAAGGCGTTCTATCATAACTTATATTATATTTTTGTTGATTGAATCAACTAACAACTTCTAAATTATTACAAATTTCATAATAAAGTAATTTTTTTATTTTAATTTCTTTGGAACTAGAGTTTGTCTTTTATCTAGATTAAATTTGTCAATTTTAATTTGCAGCGGTAATATGTATTTATATAATTCGTTAGTTTTAAGTAGGAAATCCGATTCACAGTGGAGAGTATTTATAACAAATTTCTGGTCAAAAGTCAGAAAACTAAACTTTTTTCTTTTGCATTGAAAAACAAAACTCCAAACACAAACTGTATGACGATTAATGTGGCACATTCATAGGATTGTATGGATGCATATATAATTGAATGGGTTGCATTTATGACTTACATTGAAAATTTAATATTATTGTCTCACAAATTTAAATGAATAATTATGCTAATTTACATTTGAAAAATAATATTTGTGCAATTTGATTTCTTATTTTCACAATTTTTAATGCATTAAGTTTAATTAATTAGTGTTTTTCAATAATTTTAATTTGATATTTTCAATAATATTAACATGTAAAGAATTGCAAATTAGTCATAACAGCCTCCTTTATCGCCAAAATTTTTCACTGGAAGCGCTGATATCGTTTTTATTGTCCCTAATATGACTACGCACACAACGAATAAAATTCATGATAATTACATCAAAAACGATGAAAAACATGGTAGTATATGACAAGCGATTTCCAAATGATATGACAACAAGCGATTTCCATAAAGTTGAGAAAAATAATTTTACATTTTTCTGTTGTATGCGTAGACATAAGATTATCCCTAAAGTAAAACCAATTTTCCCGGTTTTTTAATTTTAGTAATCTAATTTTTTAAATTTTTGTTACAGCATCCGTTATGCATTTCTTCTTCTTGGCTGCTTTTTTCTGGCTGAATACAATGTGCTTTAATATTTGGTGGACATTCCGGTAAGTTTTTAACTTGATATCTTATTTATTTTTGGAAAAAACTATTTCAATTTTATGTAACCTACAAACTTTTAAATTATTTTACAAATATTTTTATTAAAACTCTAAAAATATTGTTTAATATAATAAGAATTTTAGAATTTTAATAGAATTTTTAAATAAATAAAGAATATATTATTTATATTTTATTAAAATGACTTTAGTAAATTTTTATCTAAAAAAAATTAAATTTCATAAATTTCTGAGTGTGTCAACAAATAATAATATTTATTTTAATTATTTAAATAAATATTATTTTTTATATATTTTTACATTGGAATTAATTATTAATAATAATATTTGTTTATTTTAAGAAATTAAGAAGAAATTCAGTATTTGAAAATATTTTAAAATTACATAAACAAATTCCTATAGAAATTTTTTTAATGCATAATTTTAAACCAGTAACTAATTGAAAAAATTACTGGGTGACGGGGAAATTATCATTGGCACGTTCACGTTATTCCTTAAGCTAAATTGTGTTAATAAGTTTAATTACTCCAGTAGTTATTCAACTAATTTGTTGGGATGACCGTGCCAGGTCTTTATCAAGTGAATCTTCGGCAAAAAAAGCATTTTTAAAAAATAATTAAGAGTTTTAAATCCATTTATGTTGATTCTGCTATTTTTAGATTTAAACTTACGGATCAAAATAATATACCTCCAGATATGTAAACAATGTTTACCAAATTTCATAAAAATATGTTGAATCATAACACGGAAATTCTTAAGAGTTTATCATTGTGTCTTTTGCAGACGAAGCGTTTTACAAACATATGATAGTTTAAACTTTTCTTCATTCAATTTACTAATTATTTTCGTACTTTTGTATAGTGTTTATTGCAGATATTATTAGATATTTCGATTCAATATTTGAAATTACGTTGCTCACTATATAGACACTAAAAAATTCTAGTTGATTTTATGTCAACATATTATATTACGCCAATAATATATGTTGACATAAATTTTTTTATTATTTAAATAATAATTATTTTTTAAATAAATTTTTCTAATTAATTTTTTTTAATATTTTAAACATTATTTTACTTTGGTTACAAAAAATATGAGTCAGTATTTGAAGAAGAAAAGAAAATTGAAATATTAAATACAATTGTTTAATTTGACCCTGAAGGAAAGTTTTCTTATCACTTTAAAGAATGTTAACATTATCATCGGTTCACTTTCATTCAATTTTTTTTTACGATTTTTATAAGAAAAACAAATTTTAATAATTTTTTTGTAAATAATTAATTTTTTGAAATGGATTATTTTTCAAACATTTTATTACGAAAATTTTTTTTTCGGATACTTTTTAATTGAATGCTTATTTAACAGCTTATTGGGGAATTGTTTACGTTGTAAATTTTTATGCACTAATATTTATTTTCGACCAATTATAATTGATTGATTTATAATGCCTATTGTTTGGACAGTTTCGATTATTTATTAAAGTTATTAAACATTACAAAAATAATAAATTAAATTGACAATGAATGCAAATTAAATGAGTATTAGTCTAAGAGCTGTTTCGATAAGGTTGATTGGTTCGCTATAGCGGTTGTCTGCGTGAATACGCTTAAACCCATAGGCACAATACGGCAGTTCTACACTTATTTTGAGAAGCCGAATTGAATCCAGGCGGTATAAAAGCTTGCATTATATATATTCAAAGAAATTTTAGGAATGAACTATAAACAGTTACCTGGAATGCCAGTAAATATGAGTTTATGAAATTTCAAAATGGACGAAAGATAAATAAATTCAATTTCACTTCCTGTATCTGGGGATAGGACAGATAGCCTCTCCTAGGAATTAGATTGAGAAATAAAATTTTTGTGTAGGAGTCAAAATCATATATACCTATTGAATCTTTTTGGCAGAAATTGCAGACAATTATTTCAGAACGAGGCCATGCTTTTGTTGTTTTATTTTGTATCAAATAGGAGTGTAGAAAAAGTTAACCTTAGGATGTAGTGTTGGTTAAATCGAGTTTAGAAAAATACTCAAAATTAGGCAGTGGAACTTAATATAGCTCTAAGACTATGATTCGCGTTAGACTATAATAAGTTTGAACTTATATCAATTTAAAAGGTTAATTAATTTTAGAATCTTTCTTTATTATTCTAATAAATAAACATTTATCATTATTAAACGTAATCATTGATAAATAAAAATATAAATTTAAATAAATTCACTTTGTTTGTGCATTTATTGGATTCCGTATCAAAAAGTTTCGCTTTTATCACATTATTTATCCAATATTCCACTTAACACCCAACCAAGAAGAGAACAGTTCAGTACCCACACCGTTTTGTACCTAACCGTTTCACCTATAACTTATAATGCGCGGCATACCTCTTTGCCTCCCGTGCTTTCAAAGTGGAAATTTCTTAAAGCAAGCGAATCCATAGTTTCTTGGAAAAATCAATAATCTTAATAAGCAGAATTTTCACATTGGAATTAAAAATAGTATTCATTAATCGTATTTACGTGCACAAAAATTAATCGCTTGCGATCGTTTATGAAATGGAAGTTTAAATGGATAATATTTTTTGGAAAAGAACATTGTCGTTACCGCGAATATGCGTTCATTAAGATAAATTAATTCATTTTTTAAAAGATGACTTCATTTTTTGAATGTTTTTATGACGTATAGCAAACACGATAAATTTATTTGAATTTTTTTGAAATTTTTAATACTTTTCTTAGCCAAAATTATCTGAAGCCGACGAGTTTGCTAGAAATGGCACACCAGCATCAATAAATATCAAGTTGCTCCTCAAAGAGGATATCTTAAGAAGGGCCAATCTTAGATAGAGGGAGGAACGTACTTGAGGTACTACAAGACGGATATGGTCTGAGTACAATCGTAGGCGTTCCGAAGATCTTATATCACTTTCAAGGGCATCCTGGGCCTGGAAGTGTATCACGACTACTGCAGGAGCTGTCACAGTGGTGAGGAGGAGGAGACAATGTCTCATCTTCTCTGTCACTGCCCAGGTCTTGTCGTGAGGAGATGAACTTACTTGAGCCAGCCTCTCTTTGACGACCTCTCCGACCTAAAGTCCGTCGACGTCAAAGCTCTCCTGCTGTTCTTAAACAGCTCCAAATGGTTTATGGAGTAGTGGCCGAAGATGTGCCAAACCTTTTTCGGTATCACAACGGATCCCATGGTCTAAATGTGTCCCACACTACGACAGCCACTCTAACTTAACCTATCCTAGCCAAAATTCAGAAAGTCTATCCATTAAGCTTCCATCTTAACTCCGTTTTTAAATTAATTAAATAAATTATTACATATTAAATTCTTATTTTTTATTTTGATTTTATTTCGAACCACTGTCATGTTGCACAAGTTGAATGCACTCTTAATCGATTTTCCATTTTATTTAGTGAAGTGCATATAAAAGCCAATATTCATTCCTATTGTTTGAAATAATCAAACAATTCGTCATTCATTATAATGTTTAAACTTTGTTTTATTTTTGAAAATATTATTATGATAAAGACATAATTCATCATCACCTTTTCAATAATACATGTGTGCTGTATGTGCCTGGCTGCGTTGCCTTGTTTTGTTGATTGATGATAAGTATGCACAAATATATGATGGATGCTTCGCTGCTTGAAATAATAAAATCATTTATTATTCATATTTCTAAATATCTATGTCATATTTCATAACTATTTGTAATATATATTCGAAAATTAATATATTTAAGAAAAGTATATAGGGTGTCATTGAAATTCATGTAGAATTCATAAAAATTGTCTCTTAGTGGATAAAAATAAAGAAGAAATAATAATGTTAACGAAGAAGACTCTTAAAAATAAATTTTATTGCAAATAAGTATGCATTGAAGAAGGTTGATTTACCTAAAATACAGCGAAAGAAGGAAGTTTCCATCTTTTATCAATCATTGTCTCACTGGGCATTTAGGAATAGAATCGGCAAATCACTTTGTTATTTTTCGACTACTTTCGTGTAATACAATTTAAACGGTAAACTTTTCTTCTTTTTTTTACCATTTGCCAATCTCTTAGCTTTTTTCAGACATTCGAAATTATTTCTTTTGTTCTACAATTGGAGATCATTAAGGTTACATTCTCCTATAGCATCAAACGCCTAAATCCAAGGCTCTGATCTGATTAAATAATTTAATTGAAATTCAAGTCTATTCAACCGTAGTGTGCTCAATTGGTTAAAGCGTTATCAATTTCAAACTAATTGAAGAACTGAAATTATCAGCGCAAAGGTGGGTAAAACACATATATGGTATCTAACCTAATTCTAATCGTCCACTGAAATTTTGAATGAGTTCATAATTGTTTGACTGATAACTTACCAAACTTCTGGAATTTGCATGTTGTATTTGACCATCTGAACAGATAGTCGATCTGACAGCTATCGATGGATGGATCACTGAATCCGGAATTATGAGGTAGGTGATGCAAAGAGGCCCTCGTGCTACCTCTTAGCAGTAATTATTAGTTTGAATGTGAAATTTATACTTTTATTATTAGGAAATCGTAGCTGTTTTGTAGAAACAATAATCATGAGCAAATCGCAATATTTTTGATAACCCGTTTGGAATAGACGAGTTTCATTGATCTTTGTTATGCAGAAAACGGTTCAATTAAACGATGGGATTTCTGTATCTTCAACTCTATTTAATGCACGGCTGAATTTAAACTGTAAATAAACATCGATGCCTTCCGCTGTCTACGATGAAAAATGGCTCGCTTTTGTTGAACAACTTTTTTGACATTTGCTTTAAAAAAGAAAGAAATGCTTAGCGTTTGACACTCTTTATATATATTCCATTAGTGAATCTTTAAGTTTATATCAATAATTGATGAACTAATTTTGTTTTCATAACTAGAACAAAGTTATTAAGAGGAACAAAAAGTAAAACTGATGTGTTTTACAAAACGAATCTTCAGTTTTTTTTTATTCGTCATCAATACTAAATTGATATCTAATGATTGACTAAGCGTTTTCAATTTCAAGTATGAAAACATTTCGATAATAAAAATGTTATTTTAACAAGAGAAATGTTTAAGTTATTTTAATTTAAAAAAAATTGGTAAAAAAAGTTTCGCGAAAAGTAACAGATCTCTGGTGTTTATACTTTTTTGAAAAGACTTCCGTCGCATGTTATAACAAAGAACAGTTCTCATAAAATTCGCACTTGAAACATAGCTAAGAACACTCTTCATTAAATTAATTTTCAAACAAAACCAAAAATATAAAAATCGGTTCAACCGTTTAGGCGTTACGATCCTACAGACAGACAGACACATACACACTTAGCGGTCAAACTTATAACACCCCTTTTTTTAGTTCCGTAGTTAACGAGAAAATTAGTGTGTCCAATTTTTATAAGAGATTTAACTCTTGATCCCAAAGATGCAAAAATCTGTTTCGTATGATGTGATTGTAGGCGAAGTTTTCGCGGTATCTTCCAAAATCAACCCTTTTGAAGATCTATTTCAGGCAACTTCTATGATTTTCTAAAAAATTTAGGGAAAGTATGATAAATTTTAATGGATAATTGATAATCATTTGAAAGTTTTTTCTGGAGATCAATATGTTCTTTTTGAGGTGGTAACCGAATATTTTATAGATCGGGAGTATATTGTTGTAATTAAGAGTTGGTTTGGTTGAGTTTGTCGACTATAGAGGAGTTGGTTGGTTTCTGAAGTTTTTAGTCTTTGCGTTCAAAAAATGGTACACAATCATAGAAATTTTTTTCGGTCTATTTTTTTCTAAATCCGTTTCAAGTACGTGGATATTCGTATTTTTGGAAAATTATTCGTAATCCAAAATACAGCGTTTAATACCAGCGTTTTTTGAAAAATGCGTTTGTATACGTAAAGTAGTTCGATTCTCAGAGACGCTTCTTTATTCCATTGTACAAAAAAACCGTATATTTTAAAGTTTTCCGAACAATAGATCTTGCTAGTTTTATTATTATAAAAATTAACCTAATTATCTAGTTAAGTTTAAATTAACCTAAATCAGTGTGAATTTTTTCATATAAAAAAAGTTAAAATAAAAACTACACGAAAAAAACAGTCAAAATTAACAGTTATTTATATTTTAAATATTCTTATAAAATTAATTATTATAAAAGTAAATTGAATTTGGTGTAAATTGCACCGGATATTAATCAATTTTTGTTGGATATTTAAATAATAACTTTTGTATGTAATGAAATAAAAACAATCGTCAGAGTCCACACGCAAATATTGCTAAGTCATGGTTTTCTAATTGAAGAAATAAAATGAATTTTTATTTATTTTTGATATGGTGCTAATATTACATTGAGTCGATAATCTAATCAATGAAATAAGACAAGTTAACATTTATTACGCAAGAATTGATTTTGGAAGGTCATCCCTTTATTACTCGGAACTTTTCTCCTGCTCTTTTAGCAAAAAGTCTATTGTGATTTTTTCATAAAGTTTTCCGTTTTCGAGATATTAACAGTTTAATGTTTGGAAAAATTTTAAAAAGTCCATTTTAAAAGCTGAAGAACGGGGCTAAAATTAGATTACAGAGCAAATCAAAATCCTAAAATAATGTTTGAACATCCTTAAATAAAGTTCTGAAGAGTAATTACAGGTTACTTCATTCTAAAGTTGTTTTTTTTTCGATTCTTAAAAGATGTTTAATTCCCATTAATACCAATGTCTAACAAGAGGTAGCTTTACTTGGTTCAAAAACTGACATTTGACTGTTTCTGTGTAGGGAGGGGGTATACAAAAATTATGATAGTCTGGCTACATCCGGAATATTAATCCATAAGTTTTTCTGATCAATTGACAAAATACGGTTCCCATATTTTTCACACTCAACTCCATCCACTACCTGCACTATGTTTGTTTAAAAAACAATAATTTCTTCCTTTAATTTAGTACTGACTAAATTTTACTAAATATTTTCTACAGGTCAATTCGTTGTGTGCATAGTCGTGGTAGGGGACAATAAAATCGATGCCAGCGCTTCCAGTGAAAAATTTTGGCGTCAAAGCAGGCTGTAATGACTAATTTGCAATTCTTTACATGAAAA
The DNA here is from genome assembly GCF_905475395.1 of Chrysoperla carnea. NCBI lineage: Eukaryota > Metazoa > Arthropoda > Insecta > Neuroptera > Chrysopidae > Chrysoperla > Chrysoperla carnea. The sequence goes on from NC_058339.1 coordinate 35,943,581, forward strand.
TGTTATAGTGAATGTCAAATTAAAATTATTGAAAAACATTAGTTAATTAAACTTAATGCATAAAAAATTGTGAAAATAAGAAATCAAATTGCACAAATATTATTTTTGTGTAAATTATCATTAATTATTTATTTAAATTTGTGAGACAATAATATTAAATTTTCAATGTAAGTCATAAATGCAATCCATTCAATTATATATGCATTCATACAATTCTATAATTAAAGTAGTGTATCGTTACCATGGAAACGCCTCCAATAAAACTCGCACACGATGCGAATAGAAGCTAGTTGCTGTTATATTGCGTGAGTCTTGTCGACATGTTAAGGGTCTCCAGAAAATAGTATTCTGTCAAAATGTCTGAAACATTACTTCTTGGAGATTATTACTGGACTCAAAACTCTATGGCCCCAGAACTCAAAAGTCGAATAGTTTGCGAGATATAAGTTAAATTTTGGAAGTTCTCGAGATATTTGCTAAGAACGATTTGTCCCTATTTGATTTGTTTTCCTAATGCTATTAGTTCTTGTTTGCTATCAGATTCATATTCAAATCTGCAAAATTCAACATAAGAAAATCTTTTTCACAAGGTTATATTTAAACGTATATAGTTTCTTTTACATCAATTAAAATTAGTTCAAGAAAATAACCTTCAACAAAATTATAAAATGCTTCTTTTTTTTTTATATATTATTTATTCGTAGAAACCACAAGATTATATAAAAAAAATATTCATCGTACGTTTCAAGTTTCCTAATAAACAGATTTAATTAATTTAATACTTACATGACATTGATAAAGAAACGCATTGATGTTCATCAGAACATGTAGTGACTTACCAACTAACAATAATTATACGTAATGCTTTAAAGTTAAAAATATGTATTCCATATTTGCATATCAACAAAGATCAAGTGTTAAGGTAGTACGATCACCAAAAAGGCAAGTCTACACTTGTGGTTGAAATTATTTGTACCTTATTTTCAACTTTGATTATGAACTTTGTAAAAACTTCATAGTAGACGAAAAATAAGAATAAATGTTTTCGATATCTGCCTTGGTTTTCGAAATATCGAAAGCTATATAATTATACACAATTTTCGCTTTTTTGAAAATTACTCCAGATTTCGAATAATTTTATTTATACTTTTCGGTTTAAATTGTCAAGTCATAATTCATCATCAAAATTGAAAATATATATTTGTTTAAATTTCTGTCTTTACTACCGTGCTCATACATGCTTAATTAGTCGGGCAAAACGGATTTTTTTGAAAACATATAACCCATCTATTGTTTTACCATAAGACCAGTGCTATGCTTACATTTTAAGTCCTTTATTTATTTAAATAATTGGGCCACCCCCATAAAATTTTCCGGCTTAGTCCAACTTCATATAAAAAATCAAGTCTTTTATCTAAAATTGCACTTGGTGCTTGTACCTCCTTAAGACATTTCAATGTTAATTATTGTATTTTTATAGAGTTGTTTAACATTAAGGATTTTAATCATAAAACGTACAGATATTTTAATTAATAAAGCGATTGAATTTCATTCCATTTTTATTAAAGGGGCGTTTTCGAGTGAACTACCTTTAACAATTAAATAAACAAAACAATAGATTAATATTTTAGAATTGAAATACTAGATCGTGTGAAAATTTATAAATAATTTCTCATAACAAATAATATCTCGAGAAGATAAATATCTTGAAGCAAATACAATAGCTAATAAAAATATAATTAAATACATAAATTTTGTGCATGTATATGAAATATACCAAGGTATACTAAGTTTAGTCCCAAGTTGGTAACGCTTAAAAATATTGATACTATGAACAAAATTTTGGTAAAGGTGTTCATAAATTAACCTAAAACGAGTCCATTTACAGCTGTCTGTCTGCCTGTCGCCTGATCAAATCGATTATCACGATAACTCAAAAACGAAAAGAGATATTAAGCTGAAATTTATAGCGTGCTGAGGACGTAAACAGTGAGGCCGAGTTCGTAAATGACCAACAGAGGTCAATTGGGTCTTGTGTCCGTAGGACTCATCTTGTAAACCTTTTGGGATAGAACAAAAGTTTAAATGTAAAAAATGTTCCTTATAAAAAATGAACAACTTTTGTTTGAAACATTTTTTCGTAAACATCACTGTTTACCCGTGAGAGCGGAAATTATGCGCAAGTTGTATAGTACGTATTATATGGGAATATTAGTTATACATGTGTGACATGTATGTATGCGTAATAAGACAGAGTAATCAACACTGTCTATACATGGTATTTCAACAATTAACTCAGTCAATTGTTAGTTTTCACTTGTTTTTTTTTCTAAAACGCATAGAAATTTTTTTTGCCTTAGTATATTGAACAAAATTAAGTATGGAATGTTAATTTTTTTTATGTATTTAATGCATTTTTTGTTTTTTTTTTTTATTTCTTGGTTATAAATTAATAAATAATTATTTTTATATATTGTTTAAATTATGTCAGTATGCTGTGATTATGAATAATGAGAATTATTAAATTAATTTTATATGAAAAAAGTAGGTTATTTGGTTTTTTAAGAAGATGATGATTAATTTTTTTAAATGGTAAAAAGAATGATGAAGATTAACTTTCAGTAATAATTATCGAGTTTGTTTTTTTACCAAGTATTAATTTTTAAGTATGTTTTTTTTTTATGTGATTAAAATTTAATTGATATCTGCATACCGTTAAAATAACTTTCTCATCTTTTTGAGTGGTGAATTATCTGAAAGAGAGAATTAATAAATTTTTGGTGTTTTTTATTAGCAAAATCAACATTTTTTCAAATATAGTAGAATACCCTATTATCAAATTTAATTTCGAACTACACCTACGCATATGATCATTGTCAAAAATACATTCTTTTATCATTAAAAAAAAAATTTTATTTGAAAAGAATATTAACCTGAAATAAAAATAATTAAATATTGTATATAAATAAAAAATTTTAAAAATTTATTTCATACTATACAGATTTATGTGTGTTAAATCAGTATTCAGAACGCATGGTGTGCAGTGACCTCATAATATCTTAAGTACACAAGCAAAGTACTTATTATTACTTTTAAAATATTAATTCATCACTTAAATATTACGACCTTATTGTCATCCATAGTCAATTATTCAAATCTTTACAATTCAAACTCCTATTCATAGCTAAAATATACTTTATTTATTTTTAATTAGTAATTTAATATTAGATATAGTCAATTCAGTAATAACATCATATTATTTTATGATGAATTATCGGATTCGAAAGCGTATTTTATGATCCAGGACATAGATTTGTTTTTTATTTTAATAAAAACTGCACAGTTAATTCATTTAGAATCGGTTTCATTGTACATTAATAAAACAATCTCAGAAACTTTATCTAAAACCTTTTTTTATTCGTTTTTGAAATAGAGGGCGCAGAAGATGGTGCGCTCAGCTAGCTAAACGTACCTTAGTGCAGGATCAATATTTATAAATATAAGATATTAAATAATTATTTAAGTAGTATTTAATGAATAATTAAATAAAAAACCGCATAATCGACTGAGATAGACGACTGACCCTGTCTGTTATACGGTTCTTTTACATAATTATTCATTGAATACTACTTAAATAATTATTTAATACCTTATATTTATAAAAACTGACCCAGCCTAAGTACGTTAAGACCTGAACACTTTATTTTATAATAAATTTAAATAGGATTGAAGGCAAAAAAAAAATCGGTAGGTCGTCGATAATTACTGAGATATTTTCTAAGATTCCATACGAAAAAGCTATTTTTGATCGATTTCAGACATTTTTGTAACAAGAGAGTCTTAGAAACATGGACAGACTATGTTTTTAATCGCAGACATTAAACTAAAATAGTCTAAAATACTCTTCAAAAGTTTAAAATATTAATGAAGCAATTATAATTTGATATGCCATTAAACACTTCATCAATGCAAATGCAACTCCATGACTCCGTTATTTTAATGAACTAATCTTAAATATTTAACACAAGCAAGTGTTTCTATAATTTCATTAATAAATTTAATGACTAATATTAAGTAGTAGTTTTAGTGTAATCTTTAAAATACTTCAATCCAAAATTTGATAATATACTTGAAAACTGTACAAAATTTTATTATTGTAATGGAGTTTTACAACTTTGAAACAAAATATTTATTTATTAAGCGGAATTACATATCATTATGCAATTTTTAAATTTATTCAAAGTACAATGTCCGATGCACGATGTCTCTTGCGTAACCTCATAAATAAAGTTTTCAAAGGGATGTTTATAAGTTTGAAATAGTGAAAATAGTGACTAATTGCACTATTTGCTAGTGAGATACATATACTTCTCACTAGCAAATAGTGATGAATAGTCAGTCACTACATAATAGTGATTTGGTATATTTTTCACTATGACGTTTTTAGGGAAAATCTTTTTTGATATAAAATTTTTTTAAATGTTAAATAAATACAAAATTTTTTTGAAAGTTCTAATCGGAAAGGGATAAATTGTAGATTTGATCACAAATATTTTCGACCGGTAATTGAAGCAAATATTTTGCTTAGCTAAAATTTTACAAAAATAAGAAAAATTGCATTGTTATTAATAAAATAAGAAAATAAAACAAAAAAACATTAACAACATCCGTTTCTGTCGATGCATGGCGGCACATGTGAAACACCTGTCAACAGTATGTAATTTACAAATTGCCACCGCTGACTGAGTGACTTGTTTTGATATTTATTATTGGAATATATGATAAATTACAAAAGTAATTCTCTCTTCTCTAGTTCATGTCTTTTATGTTAGTTATCTAATCATTTTTTAATCGACAAATATCAAAACCAGATTTTATGATCGTAAAATGAAATAATGTTTTTTTACTTTACTTTACTGTACATATATACACACAAATTGGGCAGTTGAATGAAATGACTTGTCGAAAAATTAGGTAAAACTCCGGAAAAGGACCTTAATTTAAAGTAATATAAAAGTGTTGATTTAAAGTTAGTTTTTATAAAATTTATGAAATACCCAGAGTCAATAAAAATCCATGAGTCGGATTTCATTAGAATATTTCTGATTTTTTCTCATTTTTCAGTTTACGAGTTTTTATCCCACAAAAATTGTTTGAAATTTACTTCGAAGTGTTAGTTTTGATTTTCTATCGTTATGGCTCATCCCGTTTTTATAGTTGATAATTATCTTTAAAAAAGTATTACTTGCTCCCGTGGTGTGTATACTATTTTGCTTCCCGATGGAAGCGGAAATCAACAACTTTAGTTGACACTTTTTGGACTAAAATAAGCTCCATTTGAATGCAGCCTATTTGTCTCACTTATTCTAGGAAAACTTAAAATGTTATGGGGAATACATCTAGAAAAAAAAGTAAAAAATGCTAACTGTAACACTTTAAAACCCTATTTTTATTTTAGTGTGTTATGAAAAAAAAAATTAAAAGCCACAGGTACACTTGATATCACAAAAGGTAATTTCTTTTGTATACCTTACCTTGTTTGTTAATTCTCATATTTAATTACAGTTCGTGTTATACGCATCCACATTCGTTCGTAGTCGGTCGTTACCTATAATTTAATACCTTTTAAAAAGTAGACTATTTTTTGAAGAACTAAAGAGTTAGTAAGTAGTGTAGACATGCAGACAGACTATAAGTAAAATTTATATGCATCATAATCAACTTGAGAGTCTCTGTTTAACTTACTCTGTTAAACGGACATACAGAGAGACTGACTTGAATCGACTTGTGTGTGTATATTATTATCGGTGAGATGTGAAGTTTTTAATGTGGGTCACCTGTCAGACAAGTAAAAATGACTGACTTCGTGAAGCAGTTACCATGTGTTTCAGTATAAATGAAACAGTTAATATATCCGGATTACAACCTACGATTTTGTAACCAACTACCTTTGATCCAAGAGAAAATGAACAAGGAAATTGTATTTTGGATAAAATAGTGACATATCTGTTTTGAAGCGGGGCTAAAATGTATTCGAATATTGACTAAGATGAGGGGCAATTTGCCAGTAAATTGTGTGAATAACATATCGGAAGATCTTTATCTAATTTGTTGTTTTTTATTTGTGCCTTAATCTTATTTAATTTCCAATCGTTTGCCATAGAATTCATGCAGTAAACGTTGCAACACAAAATCGTAGCTGGTTCGGAAAACAAACACTCTTTCGGTATATTAGTTACGTGAAAATATCTCAAATTTGGCTTCATCTTGCAAAATTAATATATTTTGAAGCTCACTCTAAAGCAAAATCGAGAAACTGTGGTAGCCTTATCTGTAATCATTTTGCGCTCAATATCTTCTGCAGTTTAAGTTCAATTCTGGAATATTTATTAAAATTTTTGGTACTCATCTCTTTCTCCTTTTGGATTTTCTCCTCTAATAACTCCGAAGAAAACTCCGTTTATTTCATTAAATTCATAACTGTTAAAGGGAGAAAACTTCGTGGCGGAAGGCATTAGTCCAGCTTCGCAATTCCTCATTAGATGTTCCTGTCGATTCGTTTTGTCCTTCCACAATTGTGAATATCTCTGCCTTGCAATCTTGTTATTGTACTTTTATCTTAATCTTACTCGTTAGCAAGACCTTAAAGCCTTTGAAAACCAGGACTCATGTGTAACTGTAACAAATACATAGATATAGTTTTTGCTCATTTTCAGTGTATTGAACTTAGTCAATGGCAAAATTACTTCTGGATTTAATAAGAAAAAAACTTTCTTTCATTTGGCGGAGGTTGGGGAGAGGAAATAATACAAAAATTACTTTCATTGTATGAAGGAACGGAAAGGTTAAAAAGAGAACGGGCTTGGTACCTATTTTTGAATTAAAATAATATCTGTTTAAAAAAATTGGTATTATTTTAATTTTTGGATTAAAAAAATTACCGCTCCCTACGTAAGGACACCATGTGAAGATACTAGAAGTGTTTGAAGCTATGATAATTGATACTTGCTTCTTTCACAGAAACCATTGCTGTTCAAAAACAGCAATGTTTTTCAATCAATTTTTTACTAAACACACTGTATAAAAATAATTATAGTAGTAAAGTTAACAAAAGTTAATGTTAGCACAAAATACACTTGAAGTACGAAGAAGCAATGAGTGAATAAACTGCATCTAAGTAAAGAAGAACAAACAATCATCACTTAAGGCACTTACTTATAGGTATACCTTCTTAGCCCGTATCATTATTATTATTAAAGTAAACTTGTTTCTATAGTTTTTTTATTGAATCGATTGGATTCACGATGAACGTACAACGTGCACCGCAATTGACCTAACATTGAACGTTCGGCCCAGTCAACTAGTTATAATATTGTTGAATCATTATAGTAATATTTTTATAAATATTTTTAGATCCTATTATATTTTAGATCCTTTTTTAACAGCTTACAAATGTGTAAACAAAAGATTAATTTAAAAAAATGAGTTGGTTTTAATAATATATGTGATGGTCATCTTTTGTCTGTGAATATGAATAAATTTTTTTAATGGTGTTCATTTCTTGGAATTGAAAGTTTATTTTTTATTTTTTGATGAGGATTATAGAGCATTGTTGATTGGCGATGAAAGATAAAGGGTAGATAATAGGATTAGTCAATTATTGGGGTTAATCTTAAATTAGTTTTGGTCGTAAACATCACCATATTTAGCTGAAATTGTAAATAAATCTTTTACTTAATTGATGTTATTCGCTAATTTTCCTAATCAGTTTGGAAAAGAAATTTGTTTTCGCAAGAGAAAATTGAAAAGCCTTCAAAATAATTTTAAAGGATGTAATACGCGATTCATGAGAAAAATTATTGGGCTAAATTTTTTTAGTTCCGTTGTGTCCCCTTAGACTAAGCAAGTAGACTATCATGAAAATTATAATTATAAAAATATTATATTCGACTGATAATATTCGAGAGATACTGCAGTTTATGAAAACCTACTTCGACAGTATTTAAATAACAATATTCAAAAAACTAAAAATACGAAAGTTTTTGGTTTTATATTGCTGTAGCTTGCCTGATGAAGTTGGAAAATAAAAGGCCAACGAAACGTTGCAAATTTTGAAAATATTACATACAGATTATTTATTTCAAGTTTCCTAGAGTTAACTTTTATTGTTTGTAACATAAATAAGATTCAGAATATAAATTGTTTATTTTTGAACTTTTCATTATCTTTTTTTGTGGTATTTTACTTTTTAAAAGTCTAGCCTCACTGACGGCAATCAGAAATTCATTGGCTTCAATGAGGCTGGTATTTGACATGACAGAATTCATTCATTTTCTCATCACAGAACCCATCGATATCATACTGTTAAATTATCAGGTCAATATTGTGACTAGGAGAAGATGTCTTATAATGATCCCTATAAGAAAAAATGTAATTTATAGCCAAACTATTCAAGATATGTAGAACGAAATTTTTGGTTTCTTTATTCAAGTGTTGCATGCCAATTTCTTTTAAATTGTTCAAATTTTTAGAACTATTCAATATTTTAAAAGGGCTTGTTTACTAACCTTGTAAAAATGTGTGGGTAAAATGATCCCATTGAATTGTTTACCAAACAGTTGGCCACATGATGGGTCGATCATTTTACCTATGGCAATTTTACACAATAAATAGGGATCATTTTATCGTATATGAAGGGGATCATTTTACACGTAACGTCATATTTGATTATCGTCATAAAAACTTACCTTAAAATTTATTATACGCCTATCAAAATGTGTTTTAATATTATTAAAAGTCAACAGAAGCCAAGAATAAAACAACTAATGGACGAAAACTAACACAAATAAGAAAATTTCGTTGAAATTTATCTTACCATCGATCATAAGCAGTAAAATTAATATTTTTCCTACGAATCACAAAATAGCTTATACATCGCCATAAGTCTTTGTTGATCGATTCATTTGATCACTTGGAAACCATCTATTGATAAATATGGTAGGTGGCTTTAATGGTTAGCTTAAAACAACGAGGGATCATTATAGAGAACTTCTCCTACAAACAAAGCATTCTTAATCCTAATTTTTAATCTAATCTTGAAGTGTTAACTCTAATCATATTCCGTTTAATTTTATATTAAATAATAAACTATTTCCGAGATGACGATTATTGAGAGGTCGTAATCAACACTGCCTCTAAAACACACAACAATAAAAAAAAATAAAAGAAATCACAAAAAAAAAACTTGAATACAGTTTCCATATCCGTTTGCTTGTTCTAAATATAGGACAGACATAAAAAAGCAATAGCCTTTTAAACATTTGAATAATGCAAGAAATATGAATTATTGTAATATGTTTAGTACTAACATAACAATAATACAAGTAACTTACTTACTGCTGGTTGGTAATATAATATAATAAGTAATTTGAATGAACAAAGAGGTTATGTTATAAATTATACTCACAAAAGAAAGTAGACTATTGGTCTTATAATAATAATAAACAATAATTCGTTTTTTATTTTTAATATCTTTTATTATATTATTTATTATTATGAATTACATTGTTATAAGGAGACTTAATAGTTTATATACTTAACGTGAATTGTATATAGCTTTAAAATTGCCTTACAAATATTAGCTGATCCTGAATTCGAAGGGAAACATGTAAAGGGATATGGAAAGTTCGAGATGATTGTGTTTCTATTTATTTTTAGAAACTTGTGGCCGCGGTAGTACAAAGAGACCACTGAATCATCAAGAAGAATTTGATCTGCATAGCCACTGGAGCTATCACAGGAAACTGTAATAAAAATAATGCCGAGGAGGAGCATAAATGACAATTTCAGCTTGCATAAATGCATTGGCAATAAGCATAAATCACAAGCTTTACATGCTTCAATGCGAAACTTTAAGAGTGTTTACTGAGTTTATTAATATAAAGCAAAACAATGGGCCTCGAACCTCCACATAAGTGGCTCTTCTGATCTTACTTCAATCTAATCTAACCTGGCTGATCTTGCGAATTAAATCTTAAACTTTCAAGCCTTGCGCTGCCTTTTTCATACTCTATGATCTTTTTCCAGCATACTATACTGTGGCTTGATTTGTTTTATTATTCATTTGAAGAGTTTGTTTTTAACTATGTGAGCGAGCTTAGAGTTTAGTATCCAAAAAAACTAAAAATTGGCGATGATCTTCAAAATCGATACAATTTGGAAAAGGCATGACATATAATTTTAACATATGAATAATTACTATCTAAAAGTCAACTCAAATATTTCAATTTCAATTAAAATATTTCCAAAAATTTGTTCCAAAAAATGATGGCTCTCAAAGTATCCTTTTCATCTCATATGATGTCCTCGACCATCACTTTGATATTGGCATATTGGCTAAAGTAGGAGTGTTTTAAGCTTAAAGTGTTTATCTGAGCGTCCGTGTGTTTCTCAGTGACATAGTAGCCCTTAAACGGTCGAACCGGCTTGATTGAGAATATTTTATAGCTAAGTTTTCAAAAATCGGTTTACAAAAAATAAATCGCATTTGTCGGGGATTTTGAAATTGTGTAAATTTCACTTGTTTATTTCGACTATATAATTGTATTATTAGAATTAACATTTTATCACCTCCAATCTCCTTAATAAATATAATATTTTATTATTATTATATATTATTATTATATTATAATAAATTTAACTTTAAATAAAATAAAATAAAAAAGAGAATTGACTGCATATTATAAAATTTTTTTTTTTAAATTTTCTTTTCTTTTTTTTAATGATTATTATTTCAATTTTTTGTTTCTGAGATTTATGACTATTGTGTTTGTTTTTATGTATGTTAAGAGTTTCTTAATTTTATTTTCATTGCGCACAGTAAAGTCATATTTATGTTTATTTATTGTGTACATATTATAATCATAAATAAATAATAATTCATTCCATTTTAATAAATATTTAGGTTAATTTTGTAATTGGTTATGCTTCCATACTATTATTATATTATTATATATTTTTTAGAAATTACTAATCAATTTTCTATCAATATGTATAATTATATTTTAACAGCATGTATGGTATATACACTATTTATTGATTTTTTAGTGTGTTATTTATATATGCTGGCTGTAGGTATTTAGATTGATTTCAGTATTGAACCGTAATAATTATTAATTATGATTTAATTGAGTTTGGCTTGGTAAGAATTTAAATATTTAGCACATATATTTTTATCGAAATAAGATATTTAAATCGGAAAAATATTTTATTAATACCCACAGAAAAAAGTGTGTGAATTTTAATACGCTGTAAAAAAAATTCCACCAATATATCCAAGTTATCTATCGAATCGCTTCGATGGGATAATTTTGATTCAAAAAGTATAAAAATCAGGTTAATTTAATGAATGGATGTAGAGTTTCTGAAATATTGCAATATTTAGATCGATTTTGATCCGTATCACAAAAACTATTCGACCAGTCATCAAATGCACCCGATTTTTGTACTTTTTGGATCAAAATTCCCTTATATACTGAGTTTTATCGAAATTGGCGATAAAGAAAATTTCTCAATTTTTTGCAATTTTTTAAGGGGTACGTTCCTTTTTGAAAAAATCGAAAAAAACTTTTGTTTTAGAATTTGATGAAACTCGGTGGATGGGGTAATTTTGATCCAAAAAATATAAAAATCAGGTTAATTTAATGATTGGATACAGAGTTTCTGAGATATCGCAATATTTGGATGGATTTCTTTATTACACCGTTTCCACATATCGAAAATTTTGTATACTATAATATTCCGATTTGTTTGTTCGTACGTGTAAATGTATATCTAATATTTATTTTAAAAGTGTTAAAACAATACATAATATTTATCCTATTCAATCTATACATATTTACACAAAAAGTATTTTGCTAAAAATATTTTTATAAAATGCAAAATTTTTGTTTGTGAACGACATATGTTCACATACCGTTAATTTAATGTTACACTTCTATAATTTTTGTTGTTGTCTACACATGCCTGTTTTTGCATACAAAATAATGTTTGTGTATTTTAGTTGCCCTATTATTTTCCCAACCCTCTTGCAAAATATTCAAACGCCCTATATTATATATATTAAATGTATATTTGATAAATAGTTAAACAATAGGTTTCAAAAATCAAACCGTTTTTAATGCAACTCAAACTTGACCCTATAAATGTCTTAAGTTACAACGTGAAAGTATTTATTTATAAGATCTTTGAATGAACTAAAAAGTAAAAGATTTATGTCGGGTTTTCTGATCTTTTTATGCTAATTATCATTTTTATGAGACACATTGCTCGCACGTGGGAGCTGAATGTCCTTGATGGGTTGAATCGAATTATCATCTGACTCATGTGTCTGGCTGATGTAAACACAGACATCCATACCTGGAAATAAAAAAAAATTACAAGCCTGAATTGTTATTACACATTAAGTGATTCTTAAAATATTAAGTCTTGCGTCTTGGGACAAATTGCTTATCTCTTCTGTTGAATTTAGTTTTCCGAACTATACACTATTTTGATTTGTTGTTGTTTACTTATTTCGCAAGTACATATCTTACCTGTATAATACGACAAGTTACGACGCTACTTCCTCCGCTGACGATGTCGGACTTTGTCTCTTTCGTTTTACATTGAACTGGATACTTATATAAAACCCGAGAGACAATATCTGGGAAGGGATTTTTTAATATGTATTTGGAACAAATAAAATATATAAAATTTTAAATATCCCCGAAAATTTTGAGAAACCAAATAAACAAATATTAACAATTTTATAAGGTTTTCAGAAGTTCTTCTGAAATATAAATAGCTCTTAAAATTGTTGAGGCGCTAAACTTGTTTAGAAGTCACAATTAAGTTTTTAAAAAGATGAAGAACGAAGAAAAGAATGCTAATTTACGGTAACTTCTAAAAAATTTGCATAATTTTCAAACAATCTTTTTAAAAATTTTATTTACTTCTTACAGGTTATGACCAATTTTAAATTTTTAGTTTTTAATGGCGTTTTTTTTTTTTTTTTTTGTACCGGCCTAACAATCTTAATGTGCGAATGACCTGAACTGATTAATTTCTTTTAATATTGGATACGGAATGCTAAATAAAATATCTGGTGCCATATGTTTGTAAAACATTTACTTAAAAAATTTTTTACAAAAATATTTATTAATGTACATTTTTTAGCTTTTAAAATATGAATAATTCTAATAAAATGAATTATTTTTTAAAACCATTCTAAATTAGTTCTTTCTTTTTGCCATGTGCACTCATCATATAAAGTAAATTCATTTTTCTTTAAAATTATAGGGCTGATAGTCATATTTCACAACACCAGCTGCCCGGGAGTATTAGAAGGAATCAATATTCTATTACATTATTGGTGATGTATTTCTTTTAAATAACTCAGACTTTAGAAATATGAAAAATAAAAATTAGAAAGATTTGAGATATGTAATATCTTTGGATCATTTGGCATATTAAATTAAACAGTTTCTTTGTCCTTCTCACAAGATGGACAAAACTATATGCCATAACTATGTCATTTTTTAATTAACTACTTAACCGATTTTAAAAACTATTTCAACTATAATAAGTTACAATGCAGAGTTTCAGAGATATCACAATGTTCGGTTCGATTTTAGCCCGTATTTGAAAAACTATTCGACCAGTCGTCTAATGCACCTGATTGTACTTTTTGGGCCAAAATTACCGTATATACAAAGTTTTATCAAAATTGGAGATACAAAAAATTTCTCGATTTTTTGCAATTTTTTTAAGGGCTCGAGAAAAATGCAAAAAAATTTTTGTTTTGGAATTTGATGAAACTCTTTGGTAAATCTTATCTTTTTGAATAAATTTTCAAGGGCAACCATTCAAATTTTATCGCTTAGTCATGATATAAAAATAAATTTTCCTATTTTCCTGTATTATTTTTCGAAACCGTTTATAATTTCAAACCATCAAATATTTTACGACTGTATTCAATCATAAATACGAGTCGTTAATAAGTCAGATGCATACACAATGTATTAGAAATTATTAATTATTTTTAGCTAAAGTAAAAGATAAACAACTTAAGTATTATTTCATTACGAAATGAAACCTGTCGAAAAACGCACGCTGTTTTTTTAATCAAAGTTTTCTTTATGAAAATTACATGCACCAAATAAAAACAAAAACCTAATTTACATTATAAATTATCTGGCTTAAATATGGAAAAAGATCAGAATCGAAAGTTGTATAACAAAGTAGGATTTAAAAATGTATTGACGCGTAAGGGTGTCACTCTTCCATGCATGAGGAGCGTTACCACAAGATATATTAATAAAAAAATAAATAAATATCAATTAAATTTGACATTACCATAAATTACAGATTTCTGTAAAAGTAGTCATTTGACATTACCATAAATTACAGATTTCTGTAAAAATAGTCAATATAAAATATTTCACGACCATCTTTTCTGATATACTCAATGAATAATTACGACTATTATACATTTAAAAAAATAGAAAACCATACATATATTTTACCTGTGTAAAACAATCCTTACCATTATTTCGAGTGTTATTAAAAGGGGATAAGCTTGTTTCGCCAAGGCAGCGAATTTTCATAAAATATGTATTAATGATTATGTTTATAAGAGTTTTCATTAAGAAAATTTAAATTACCGTAACGAAGAAAGTCAATATAAGTAATCAATATCCAAGAAGTATTTTTATATTATTTATGTCAATAATATTATATTAAAATAATATTGTAATTTTAAGTTTATAATTAATAAATTGAGAATTTTAATTAGAAATAAGTTTATTACATAACATACTAATAAAATAATCAACTCAATTGTAAGTAAGTGTTTTTATTAAATATATTAATTTACTTAGTAAACACGCCGAATAAATAATCCTTTTATTAATCGCGGATAGTAAATATTGTTCATTATCATTGGACAAACCTTGTTTCAATAAAATTTACAAACATTTCCAGGTAAAATAACTAATACAAGTTATGCATAATTTTATACATTTCTATTATTATCTAATTTTGTTTTTCTTTTCTTTTCAGGTAAGTTTTTATTAATATTCAACATCATTTTAAAGGGAAGTTACTGTAAGTAAGTTTACATTTTTCCATGTTTTTATTAATTTGATTTCATGTACCACTGTTCGTTTCAAATTTGTAATTAACGTTCAACTAACTTTCCGATGAGGTAAATTTCATATCGACTTCGTTGAGGTGCTGATAGAAGCATATTAACGGCAATATGATCTGAAAAGAATTATTATTACTTATTATTGTTGTTTACATCTAATCATGCACACAATATTTACATCATGGTCTTTTCGACTAATTTTGATATATAATATGTTACACATTCGTAAACTAAATTGACAAATATCTTGCCTAGTAATCTTAGTTAAAGAGAATTGAAAAAAATACACTCGAACCAGGACTCGAACCCGGACCTCTTGGATTCATGTCAAGTGCCCTACCAATTAGGCTATTCGAGTTCTAGACACGAATGCAATTTTTTCAACTCAATGAATTTTTAATTTGTTTATCCACTTATTTATTTATTATTATTACTTATTATTGTTGTTAACTGAAAAGAATTATTTAACATTCGGTCGAGCCGTTTCGAATATTTTTTTTTTTATTCTTTTAAATTTTTTATAATGCTGGGAAGTTAATCGTGTGGTTCTACCCATTAGTTCTAGTTTTACCCACTTTTTGTTCACTCAGGTAACTGATGCCTTTAAAAGTTACCTAAAACAAAATCTGAATTTTTTGTCTGAAATTGAAGTGTGTGTTTTTAAATTTGTCTTTAATATTTATAATGAGTATATTTTAAAATAGATATATGAATAAACTGTTTCTAATCTTTTTGGCGCCATTATATATTTTATAGGAAAAGATTAAAAGATTTACCTATATATTCTGAACTCTTTACAATTTTACATATTAGTTATGGTCTTGCATCACTGTAAAAAATTCCATTATCCTTTATTTTTAGTTCTTTTATGTTGCAACTGTAAAAAAATGGGTACTAGCCATCAATCAATCAATATTGTTTGAAAAGAAAAAACAGGTAACATTTTTTTACAATTTCTAAGACTTTTTTTGCTAACGCTGAGTGCAATTCAGCCTAAGCTGTTGAAAAAATCAACCTATCATGTACTTAATAATGAAGGGAGTAATTTTGTATCCCTGTAAATGCGTAAATGTGCTATTTATGTGCCTATCTTTTACTTTTCGTGAAATTCCAAATATTTAAGGTAGTACTATCGGTAATACACTTTGCTTTCAGAATTTAATGAAAGGCGTAGTTGTTCATTATTATATCATAATTAACCAGTTAAATTTTTAGGGGTCTTCAGAGAACTGAAAATCTGAACGTCCAGTTTTGTGAAATAAAATAAAATCTGTGATTTCCCATAAGGATCAATGTTAAAAAATATTATTTTTTCAGTTCTCAGATGGCCCCTAAAAATGTATCTGGTTAATTATGGTATAATAATGTACAACTATGGCAAGTTTCATTAAATTCTGAATGCAAAGTCTATTACCGATAGTACTACATAGCATATACTGCTTGCCTCTTTGATCAAATCTTAATTCACCTTTAGATTTAACGTTTAATGTTTATTCATTAAACGTCTTCGAGAAATATTTGTTGCATATGAGTTTTTAATTTAGTATTATATAAATGTTATTATAAGATGTTTATTTAGTATCATTGTCTGTTATCATTAACCGATGTACGATGCGAAGTAAAAAGTTATGTTTATCATCGTAATATTTAAAAATGGTAACGTAAATACATATCAGACATACTAGTATTTATTATATATGTGTACAATGTAAATAAATATTTAAACTTTAATGTAAATATTAGATATGAAATATGTGTTAGTCTAAGTAGTATAAAAATATTATAGGTATGTATTATATTAAAATTCACATAGCCTGGGCCTATAGCCTAAAATTCAATAAATAGCAAAATGTTATCTATTGTTGCAAAAATCAGTTTCCCGTACATAGAGAAAAACAATCTGATTTTATCCTAAATAAATTGCGATTTTAACACGAAAAAAAGATCGCGGTCGCGAGACCCATTTTAGGAACGTTGAGTTCCTTTACATCCAAAACTAGTTATGCATATACATAATATGTGTAACTAGTTTGGGATATAAATAGTACAAAGATGCAAAATGGATAATAAGATACAAACACACAAAGAATCTCTCACACCGTGACGTAATGATTTCTGTCAGTTTGCTGTTCGTGGTTAGTCGCGTTAAGGAACTTCATTTCAAAAAAAAGGATCAAAATATTAAAAATATTTACTGTTTTTAGCCGCGGGTACCGCACCGCGGAATTCTGCTCGGGTCCAGCTTGTGATAACTAATTCAGGAAAACTTTATCCCTGGTTAGATGCAAGGATTTTCAAATATAATTTTTGAGTGGGTGGGAAATTGGATAATATCTTCTGTTTTCGGATCGAACAAAGTAATTTAATTAAAATATACTGCCCTGCTCTTGAGATGGTACAGTATGTTTACTAATAAAATAAATAAAATATATATTCATATTATATATACAATAATATTTATCTATTATGATTATTTTAGTTCAGTCAGATAATGTTTGTGGTTTTATATAATCAATTCTTGATTTGTATGTGATTCGATTGTCCGTATACGTTCGTAGAGTAATTTAATTTTATAACCCCCGCATTATTTCATAACAAATAATATTCAATTCAATTTATATTTTTTTAGACAATCATATAATTTTTTTTATACCATGTATATGAAATATACAAAGGTATACAAAGTTTTGTCCCAAGTTTGTAACGCTTAAAAATACTGATGCTATGAACAAAATTTTGGTCTGTCGTCTGTCTGTCCGTCTGTCATCACGATTACTCAAAAATGAAAAGAGATATCTAGCTGAAATTTTTCTAGCGTGCTGAGGACGTAAAAAGTGAGGTCAAGTTCGTATATGAGTAACATAGGTCCTTTAGGTCTTGAGTCCGTTGGACCCATCTTGTAATTCGTTAGAGATAGAACAAAAGTTTAAATATACAAAAATGTTCCTTATAAAAAAATTAACAACTTTTTTTGAAACATTTTTTCGTAAACGTCACTGTTTACCCGTGAGAGCGCAAATTGTATAGTATTATGGGTATATCAATTATATGTATATGTGTGACATGTATGTATGTGTAATGTGACAGTATAATCAACACTTTCTATTCATAGTCTTTCAACAATTAATTCAGTCAATTGTTTGTTTTCACTTGTTTTATACTAAATGTGATATAATTCAATTATTTATTCGTCGATCCTTTTTATTGGTTTCATTTTGGAATAATTTTGTTTATTTTTTAAATTAAAATATTTTTGTTCCATATTGCATCATCTTCTTCTGTATTGGAATAAATTTTTAGGATACATAAATATCGTGATAAAATTTAAATTGATTTTATTTATTGTACAGTTGCAAATCAGTTTTAAGGAAGTTGAACTTTGATGTGTAGGAATGTGAAATATGTTTCTCTAGAATTACTAAGTCCTCGTAGTTTTTTTGTATAATATTTTAATTAAGATATCGCAATATTTGGATGAATTTTAGTCCGTATCTCAAAAACTATTCGACCAGTCATCAAATGCACCCGATTTTTGTACTTTTTGGGCTAAAATTACCTTATATACTTAATTTTATCAAAATTGGAGATACAAAAAATTTCTCGAACTTTTGTAATTTTTTTAAGGGGTACCCCTTTGATAAAATCGAGAAATTCGCAAAAAATATATTGTTTTGAAATTTGATGAAACTCGATGGATGGGGTAATTTTGATCCAAGAAGTTTAAAAATCAGGTTAATTTATTGATTAGGAGCAGAGTTTTTGAGATATCGCAATATTTGGATGAATTTTAGTCCGTATTTCAAAAACTATTCGACCAGTCATCAAATGCACCCGATTTTTGTACTTGTTGGGCTAAAATTATCTTATATACTTAATTTTATCAAAATTGGAGATACAAAAAATTTCTCGATTTTTTTCAATTTTCTTAAGGGGTACCCCTTTGATAAAATGGAGAAAATCGCCAAAAAAAATTTGCTTTGGAATTTAATGAAACTCGGTTAATGGTGTATTTTTGATCTTAAAAGTTTAAAAATCAACTTGATTTAATGATTGGACCTATAGTAATTTACAATATTTAACATTTTTTTACATTTAGCAAAAAGTTAGAGTTCCCCACCAACAAATTAAAATCCATAAAATTGTGAACAAAAGGGTGGATAAGTGAGGGCTATAACGTGATAGTATAAAGAAGAAATTGCCCAGCAATGCGGGCGGTTATCTGCTAATGTTTTAATAAATCTTTGAGTTTATTTTGTGTCCAAGTTTGAAAGGATTACCACCCATAAAACTTACAAATATTAGTATTAGAATACTCCCTCTTTGGTTTATAGTTAAACAATATACTAAGAAATAATGTGTACACCATATAACTTCCATGTAGGCTTATAAATTAGCCCAAATGAACATTTATATTGAAATTTAGCATAAAAGTTTTTTTTCCATATCGCTAGGACCAAGAAGGTTCAAAAATGGTTGTGCACAACTAGACACTTGTAGATGCGCGTAAAGGAGTCACGCTAAACCTTTGGAAAATGAATACTTTGGTGTTAAAAAATAATGTTTCCTTTGAAAACTCAACGCTAATTTGATCGATAATCGGAACTTAATAAAAACCGTTCAAACCGTTCAATTTCTGGATTTGTTCTGATTACTGGAATCGTATGAATTAGAATTCTTGCTTTACCAAATTAGAATAGTTGCTTTAGGTTGTACAAGGAAGTTAAAACCAAAATAATTGTTAAAAACAAGAAGTTATCTAACATAGTTTATTTTTTTATCTCACATCACATTAAAGAATATATATTGTGGATAAAAAATTGTTATGTAAATAAAAATTCTTTCTAAAAACGTTAATGATTATTAAGTCTAGCTCTACTCTATGAGTAAAATAAATATTTACCTAAACCTTTTTAGGGTTTGAATGGTAAACATATGGAAGTTATAAACAATTTATAATAAATGTTTATCATTATAATAAATTTTTTTATCACGTGTTCAATGTTTATAATATTTTATATACAATAAACATTTCGCAAGACAACAAAATCTACTAGGTGTCACACAAAAAATGTTACACATAAGAGCATGTCAAAAATGTTACAAATATTATAAAATCACAAGTGAAAACAAACAATTGACTGAGTTAATTGTTGAAATACCATGTATTGACAGTGTTGATTACTCTTTCACATTACACATACATACATGCCACACGTATATATAACTGATATATCCATATAATACATACTTTACAATTTGCGCTTTCACGAGTAAACAGTGATGTTTACGAACAAATGTTATTTAAATAAAATCAAAAGTTGTTTATTTTATACAAGGAACATTTTTTACATTTAAACTTTTGTTCTATCTCTAACGGTTTACATAATGGGTCCTACGGACCCAAGACCCAATTGACCTATGTTGCTTATTTTCGAACTTGGCCTTATTTTTTACGTCCTCAGCACGCTATAAATTTCAGCTTGATATCTCTTTTCGTTTTTGAGTAATCGTGATGACAGGCGGGCAGGCAGACGACAGACAGACAGACAACCGGAAATGGATTACTACGTGATTTTATGAACACTATACCAAAATTTTTTTCGCAGCATCAATATTTCTAAGCGCTACAAACTTGGGACTAAACTTAATATACTATGTTTATTTCATATATACATGGTTTAAAAAGATTATAAAATAGTTTTAGTTTAAAAATAAATTAGCAAGAATTTCGAAAAAAGATTATCAATCAAAAATCCCACAAATCAAGTTATCGCGAAAATGATCTTTTCCTGCTTTTTGTCAATGATGTTATTTCATTCAGTTTTTCATTTTCTTTGCTCGTTTTAAATTTCCATACCTAGGTTCTTGTCAACCAAGCGTAAGAATGGAAAGTTTGGACTTCGGATCAGGTAAAAAAACTTAGCTGACATTTTATGCGTCGTGGGAAGTAATAGTGCCAAAAATTTGTCTAAGCGCAGTTTTTATGCATTCTTTAAACACTCAACTTCTCTTTAAAAAAACCCACCAATTATAGATTCTACGAAACAAGTCAGACCAATTTTAGTGGGACATCTTGTATAAATCGTAAAATCAATTATTTAATTAAATAAATCAATTATCAAATCTTAGATTAAATAGAAAGAACAGTATTTTATAATTTTTACAGACTGCAATTTTTTGATAGATATTATGTGTAAGAAAATACTAGTTGAAAAATTAACAATATACATGCGCTCAATATACAAACAAGTTAACATTGTTACTAAAATTTAAATGACTAGGGCAGAGGACATTCGATGTTCAAGAAAATTATTTTTATTATTATTATTAAATTACAAAGTGTTTTGTAATTTATGAATATTGATTTTTGAAATTCATCACTATCGACCGTTATGTTGAATTGAAGTTTACCGATGATGAGCGAGCTTATCGTACAAATTAACACTTACTTTATACCGGCTGACCCATCTTAAACATTCTAAGTAAACATTTTTAATCGAAAGTCTTTTGAAAATCAAAGTTCATTAGCGGTAAGAGATAAAAAGATTAAATTGAAAAGTTTTTCCTTACAAAATAAGAAACATATTTTGTAGGAATCATTTTTTCGTCAACTTTATAATATCGATGGAAATCGAATACAAAAATTTATCGATACTAGATTTCCATTTAGCATACGATTTCTACGAAATTTAATTAATGTATAAAAAAATTCCCTGACCAAAGTTGATGGTTTTTTTTTTGGAAATAAATGTTCCAAAAACTCTTCGTAGAAGATATTTTCAGATGGATTGTTTAAAATGAACAACCAGTATTAGTTATAATGGAATTTCTTTCTATTACCAATTTACCCGTGGGGTATACATTCTCAATAGTAATTTATAGTAAGCTTATCAATATACCGTTTTACCGACAGTTTGATGATCTGAGAGAAAAAGGGAGAAGTTTGTTTTATGGAAGGTGAAGTGATTTTTGACCTCTAAAATTTCTGTAAATACCTTATGATTATTATAATCTTCATTTACAACTTGTAATACGTTTGATTTAACTTACAAAGAATCGCAATAATTTCGTTTTAAAACAATTGTGTATGTAAACTTGATTGGTTTCAGTATGTGCAGAGTGCTTAAACAATTAAACATGCCACTTTCTTGTGATAAATAAAACTCCAAATTTTTATCCAAGTTAATGGGTCTTTAAATTAGTTTACAAGAAACATATAGCGAATATCAGCGGAGAAAAATAATTTTGCTGGTTGGAAATGATTCGGGCGCCAAACCAATCTTGGATCTTGCGAGGTTGGATCGACTGGATACTTCATGTAACACTGTGTTTTCTTATGTGTGTTCATAGCATGAAAATTTTAAAAAAATTTAATGAAAAGAAAACTGGAAAATTTTATGAAATTCTGAAAATTTAAATAACATAGTTAACCTTGATTTTTGTCACTTTTAAAACTTAAATCTAAACGATTAATTCGACAACAGTAAATGTTTTTCTTTCCTAAATCATTCAAAATTATTTAAACTTTTGTATTATTATAAATTTTTTTAAATTTCGCTACTAATATCTTAGACACATATACATCCTTAGATATTTTAATACATAACATAACCTCATTTTAAGTATTATATATAGAGAGATTTTATTAAATAAGTCAAAACTATTTGAACTTATTTTTACACTTATTGTTCAATGTAAAAAAGAGCAAAAGCTTTGGCAAGTTAGTTTCGAAAATCACTGGTTTTATCGTTATATACTTGGACTAAACGGTCACTATAAGAC
The DNA here is from genome assembly GCF_905475395.1 of Chrysoperla carnea. Lineage (NCBI taxonomy): Eukaryota > Metazoa > Arthropoda > Insecta > Neuroptera > Chrysopidae > Chrysoperla > Chrysoperla carnea. Next base: position 35,966,550 of record NC_058339.1, read on the forward strand.
ATCCCTTTCGAACACAACTGTTTTTTCTTTTAGTAATTTTCATCTAACATGTATAAATTATTCTTCGACTAAAACTGACACCGGATATCTCACATTAACAGTTTCCATAAAATAAATATGATTAAATAAAAATAATAGTAATTTCATCAGTATCAAGTATTAACTAAAGTTATAATATTACATGTTAATGTTATATTATTTATAAAGTGTTAATAACAAATAAATATGTTTATAATTATTATTAAAAATTAAATACACATTAATATAATTATTACTTATACGATTGCACAATTATTCATGTGTGAATGTGTACATCGAGTACAGTACGGTATATAAAAATATAAAGTTAATATTATAAGACCTCTATATTCATTGAGGTGCACATAAGAAGGTCTTTAAATCGCTTGAAATCGCCTTTGAATTAAATCTGAGTGGCCATCACCGCATGCTGTTATTTGATTATAGGGCTATTAAAAATTCTTGGATAGCTTAAGAATGGGCATGGGCAAACGTGGCTCAGTTTCTCATTACTATATGAGAAACTGAGATAGGTAGACGAGTCGTATACCCGTAAAATGATATACAATAAAGTTTATGGCACCCAATAAAGTTATAACAATGTTGGTTTTGACTTAAAATAACTCGCCCATGCCTGCTTTAAAACTTGTTCTTCCACAAGTGGAAAATTTTCACATAATCGTAGACTTAAAGACACCTGGGAAAAATTTCCATTCCTGTAGCACAACCGGCACTCCGACAATTATAATTTCCACTATATGTAATAAAATTATCCTTGCACTTACTGTTCTTCGTATTGCCAAAACAAAACAATATTTGCCACACCATAATTTCTGGAAGTGCCTTCTTCAACTAACTTCACATTATTTCATTGTAGCTTGAATATAGATGTGAATAATTATTGTTACGCTTATTATAATTATAAACGGAAATCATAGTAATACGAAACTTTATACAAACATTTTTTTATTTTAATTGTACTTGGAAACTAGAAGAAGGAAAACATATACCTACATAGTCAAAATGTTTATACTTGATTGCACATTTTTTTATAATATATTTTTTACAAAACTTTTTTAATTAATATTTAATTAAAATGTCATGATGATGAATATATTAAAAATATAAAAATAAATTATAAGATTTCGTTGCAGATTAACTAATTTTTTATGTTAGAAATAATTAAGACAGTTTAACTGACTCATTAAATTTTATAGAAATGCCTATTTTGAAGTAAGGTATTGAAAATTGAAAATTTTTATTAGTTACTTTAACCACGACTTCGTACCTACGATAAAAAAGTCAATGTTATTGCGCAAATTTTTGCAGATTTTAGATTGATATTTAATATTAATATATTTATTTGTTTCAAAAATACATAGAAAGTACCTCTTTAACAAACAAACGAGAAGCATAGAAACGTACAAACTTTACAAATTGTGCTTTTTTGTATGTTTTGCGCAAAATATCGATCAAGTTTCGAAGTTTTCTAATTACACCAGTCGCCCTATTAGCTCAGTTGGGTAAGGTGTAACCAATTCCGTCCGTTGTATGCTTAGGGTAACGGGTTCGATTCCCGCCGTCGCAACAAAATTAATGTAATTAATGTAAGGAGGTGCACTCAGCTTCTGAAATTTAGGAGCTGATAAATGCAATTATCAGCGGAAAGGTGGTAAAAAACGTATATGGTATTACAATGGGCTCTATAACCTAAATGTGTCCTTCGTGGGCAGCCAATCGAACCTAATTACACCAATTTTGTGACTTGAAAAGTATACATTCGTTATTTATTTTTTATTTCTTCAATTTCTTCACTTCTTTACTTTTTAGTTAAATTTAAAAAAATTAGTCCAAAGCATCTAAAATGAGCCTATTTCCAAACAAAAAGTCGTTTTATTAATAAATTCAAAACCGACTCATAACTTACTTTTCGAAATTTCCTTGTTATTAAAACAACTGATTATAATTATATTAAAAATATACAAGTCTGACTTTATAATATTAATTATAAAATGTAAATTGATATTAACCAGACAATCATTAATTTTAATTTTATATTTTTAAAATATATATTTATATATATAATTTTGTTTTAGAATGATATTATCAAAACATACTTATAACAAAACGTACGGAAATTAAATACATTTCGTCGATTCCAACCAAAAATAACGTTTGTGGATACTACCTTTAGAGACCAGTTCAATAAATTTCTATATAAGTATCTATATGAATCATTTAATTGTCTGTTTGCGTAATACCTAGTAATGTTTGAAAAAATTGGACTTAACAATTCGTGATATGATAAAATGTATTACAAGCACTAATTGATAAATTTCAAATTTTATGTTTAATAAAATAAAAACGCAGTGATAAACTTTTTATTTTAATTTTCGGGATAAGACCAATAGTTTCCTGCCGGCAAATAAAAAAAATAATTTTAAAACTATTTTAGACATTTTTGACGTCATACATTTCAAAATCATCTATTTTATTTTCTTTTTTATGAAATATATTTTGGCATCATTCAAAATTAATATATTAATTGCGTGGTTGGTGTGTTAACAAGCAAACTTAAAGAGGAGGCAATGTTTTACTCGAAAAAATATATATTTATAGTCTTTAAATTGTCTCTTATAAGTTGAAAACAATGATTATTATAAGCTAAATATGTTTCGGATATAACAGATTAATTATATCAAATATAATATATTTGATTTCTCAACACAATTTTTTGAAATTTGCATTGCGGTCAACTTTATTTTAAATAAGGGAAAACAATTTATGCTATTCTGATTGAAAGTTTTCAAGAAACCAATGCTTTCTTTCTTTTAAAATAAGGGAAATGCCCTTGGGTTTCGCTGGAAAAACTTTTATTATCGTTGGGCACAAGCCAACAACATAATGGCACAAGTATTTTCCTTAATATTACTATTCAAAATCGACAGACATCCATTTCTATGCCTACTCTTTCAAGCTAAATTTTCAATCAGTCCCCAGTTGGCGGAGAAATCGGTGAACATACATAAGAATTGGTTCACAAATGAAAATTTAGTGGGGGGAAATCAATCATCCCCTATTTGCCTACCTTCAGAACGGAATTTTTTTTGTTAAATGTATATGGTATCGACTTCGAAAATACCCTTCCCAACAAAAAAAAAAAAAACAATTATTGATATCGGACTACTCTATAAATGGCGTGATCACACAATGGAATATACGATTTGACTTGAAAAGCTCCTTCTTTTTTGTCGATTAACAATAAAAAACTTTCGATATCTTCAAAGAAGTACAAAGAGGGAAGGTCATAACAAGGTGTTTCTACAATTTAGCCCTAAATCCAAAAATTCAATATGAAAACTTTCAACGATATGAAAATTTTCAATATCGCTACATACCCAATTCTTCTTCAAAAGGAAAGTGTACGATTTTATTAAAAAGAAAAAGAACAGAGTTAATAAAAAGTTGCTAGGTGTTCCACTTTTTGGAGGGTTTCATTTTTTAAACGTCTTCCAACAATTTTATATTTTTAGATATGAAAGTACAGTACTTTTATTTCTAGAAATAAAAATATATCCAAAAAATTTGAACTAAAAATAAAAATACAAACAGAACAAAAATTTTTCAATGTCACTTTGTTCATATTTAACATACCAAAACGTTTACCAAACGTCATTATACAAAACAACTTCATGAACTTTTAATTGCAAAGAATGTTTATTTGACTTTTACAAAACTAAATATTTTTATAAATAAAATTTCATATGGAAAGAAAATTTGTGCATGAACTTTACTGGCCTCTTATACTAAAGAAATTCCTATTCAACGGCCAACTTTATGAAAACAGTACCTACCTAAAGTCGTATTTCATATTAATAATTTTGAAATGTTGGTATTAGATATTTCGATTTTATTAGTGAAATTATCGATCTACATTCTACAAAATACAAAATTACAGGCGATTACGTATGAGTAAATTTGAAAGTATGTTTAATAACATTAAAAAGCATTTAAAGAAAAGAGCCGTGTTTTGCTGGTTTTCGCAAAACACGGCTCTTGAGGCTCTTGAGGGATGGAGCTGCTCGAGCAGCTCCATCCCTAACAATTTAAACACCTTTCAAAAAATTATAAATTTTAAAAATTTGTTATGAAAGGTATTTGAATCATAGGTTTTTGTTTTATAGCGTTTTCAAAACTGAACACCTCTCTTAGCGTGTTTGCTTTCGATAAAATGCAATAATGACATATTTTTAAGCCGAATTTCCTTCGAAAACTGACGATTTTCGAAAAAAATTAATGAAAAATATTTGTTTTTTTATGAAGATCAACTTTCTAATTTAAAGTGTGAGTCTAACTCTTACCGTTTATGATCTAAATTGACTATTAAAGAAACCCGAACAACTAGGTCCAATCTGATGTCAGAACAGGATGTTCCTTATCAAACTCTGCAACTTTTTATTTTTTGATTGGTTAACTACAAAACGAGCTATTGGACATTATCGATTAAAATGACCCACCTTCTATAAATTTTAACGATGGTCATTTTTTACATTTATTAGGTAGGATCGATGATAATTTGAAGAAATGTTTCCCTTTATTTTCTTCGGCAATTCGCTAAAATTCAAATATACAAAATCGAGTAACTTTGTTTTTATACTAACGTTGAAATGTATGCTCGCATAAATGATAAACGTACATATCGAGTTGAAAAACATAATTATCTTAATTATTTAAACAAATACCTATATTGATTATTAATAAATCTTATATTAAGTAAGATAGTCATTGTGATGATCCATCCAACCAAAGATTCGCTGATCAAATCCCAACTAATTATATATGTGTATGATTTTATAAAATAATTTCACATTAATTATTAAGAATTAGATTTAGTAACTTAAGCTCGTAGGTTGATTACTGTAGTAATAATGCCTACTGAAGGAATCAGTATAATCAGTATAATCATATTATTCATTAATTTGATTTTATAAAAATCTTAGCATAACACAGGAAATAATTTTTAATAATCTTTTATCTAACGCTCACATAAAATTATTAAAGATGATAGATATCGTTTGTTATTCCTTATATAATTGTCTATACTCATGAACAAAGCGGTTTACCCACTTGAATAATAAATAATGTAATAGAAGTAATAATACCCACAGAAATTTTAGTAAATAAATAAAAATATGTCCGAATGTTTTTATTGAATTAATTACGAAATAGATAACCCGTTCATAAATTGATTAAAATTTTTGTGAAAAAAAAAACAATTTCTTAAATTTTTAACCCCCGAAAAAAATCTTTAATGGCTATCAAAAAAATCCTTTAATGACTATATGCTAATTAAATTTTTATGTTCATCTAATTTCTGTTCGTTAGAATTTCGAGAAGACGGTCGAATTCTGCCCAAAGGTCTTTTTTAACCCCCGAACTAAAAAAGGGGTGTTATAAGTTTGACCGCTGTGTGTGTGTCTGTGTGTTTGTCTGTCTGTGACATCGTAGTGCCTAAACGGATGATCCAATTTTAATTTTTTTGGTTTTATTTGAAAGGTAATTTAACGAGGAGTGTTCTTAGTTACTTGCGGGCTTAGAGTTTTGTACCCGAAAAAACTAAAAAATTGGCGATGATCTTCAAAATCAAGTCAGTTTGGAAAAGGCATGACATATAATTTTAACATATAAATAATTACTATGGAAATGAATTGTCAAATAATCCTGACTCAATTCATTTCGAAAAGTGGTAAAATAATTAGGTAATTCAAAACAATAATCTATGTTATTCTAATTATTGATGTTTGTCTAATTTTCAGGGACGCTACCTTGTTTCGTAAAATGTTATACCTGCTTATTAGATAGAACAACTACAAAAAAAGTAGTAATTGCGGTGCAATTAAAAATTTTTGGGATCCGCTAAAGAAACCGCTACTTTTTTTTCAAATATTTGTCCCAAATAAAAAATATTTCGGATACTTTATATATGATATAATAAAAACCACCACTGCGTACTGTAATGATTCACTGAACGTTGCACATCGCATTCAACCGAACAATATAATTGTCTATATGATAATTTAATTTTATTTGATTTTAATAACCATTTAATGAATTTATTACTTAATAAGGAACTTAAAAAACAGTTTTACATATATGAGTCATCCATCGATTTATGAGAAAAAAAATTATATAAACGTTTATTATTTATATTATAATGCGCGGCTTATACGCACAAATATGGCTTAAAATCATATACCATTTAAGTACTGATTTCTATACAAAACAATACTGAATATAGTATCTATTTAAAAACTTCGTTAGGTGTTTGATAATTAATTCGCAAAGATTCCATATTGCATTTAATGGCTTTTTTTAAACACATTGTTCAAACAAAAGGCGCTTGAAACTCCTTATAAGGGACTCCGTAAAAAATCATATCTGGATAATTATACCATGTATATGAAATATACCAAGGTATACTAAATTTAATCCCAAGCTTGTAACGCTTAAAAATATTGATACTATGATCAAACTTTTGGTATAGGTGTTCATAAAATCATCTAATTAGTCCCTTTCCGGTTGTCTGTCTGTCGTCTGTCCGTCTGTCATCACGATTACTCAAAAACGAAAAGAGATAGCAAGCTGAAATTTTTATACCGTTGCTTAGGACGTAAAATGTGAGGTCGAGTTCGTAAATGAGCATCATAGGTCAATTGGGTCTTGTAAACCATTAGAGATAGAACAAAAGTTTAAATGTTCCTTATAAAAAAATAAACAATTTTTGTTTGAAAAATTTTTTTTGTAACATTTAACCTGTGTTTTGTAACACTGTTTACCCGTGAGAGTGCAATTTATCCGCAAATTTTATAGTATGTATTATATGGGAATATCAGTTATATATGTGTGATATGTATGTATGTGTAATGTGACAGAGTAATCAACACTGTCTATACATGGTATTTCAACAATTAACTCAGTCAATTGTTTATATTCAATTTAAATTCACCACTCCTGCAAAAAAAAAAAAAAATGAAACTAGAATTATAAAAAGCCTTCAATTACCTTAGCCAATGATTTTTATCCGACTCACTATACCATAGTGAGAAGAATAGCAAGATATTCAAAATTTTTGTGGTATCACTTTACGAATTATGTAGAGTAAACACAAAAATCCAATTCATTTGGCCAGAAAATTTTCGGCACGCCGCAAAAAAATTGCTTCAGATGAACAGACTTACCCTTCAAGAAAATTGTAACAAATCTGGGAAAATTCTTAATAGTATATACAGGTGGGCCATTTTAATCCATGCACCTAAATATCTCGTTTTGCAGATAACCAATCAAAAAATTACTTAGTTGTTTGATGGGGAACATCATGTTCTAACATCAGATTGGACTTAGTTCTTCGGGTTTCTTTAATAGCCAATTTAAAAACGGTGCAGATGGATACTAATTTTTTTTAAACATCAATTTCTAGAAAATAATATCTAACTGGATTTTTATAATAAAAAAAAACGAGACAAAATCTTTTTGATTTGCATGAAATAAATTGGGGCGTAATTAGTATCAAAATTTTTATATACATATTTTGTTTTAAATAATTCTTCACAAATAGCGTCTTAAAATATAATTTTTTTAAGTAACGATACCAAAATATTTTCCTATTTTTGGCCAATCATGGATGATTTACTTAATTTAGGAAGAGGAAAGAAATAACTTGAATTATTGCGTTTTCAAAATTTTGGTTCTAGATTTTTGTAAACGGGTATTTATTTTTATAATATATATAAATTTTCATGCAAATATAAAAACTAAATGAATATATTATTGTTTTTGTGCCGCATTATAAGTAGGCATGTGTCATGCTAAAAATTTTATTATTCCATGTAAATTATATTTAATCATTCCACCAACATCAGCAACTATACCCTTTACACCTTGGTAAGGTGACGTTTGCTTGCATATTATTATAGTATGTATTTAGGTAATGAAAATATGATCGTATTGTAAACAATACACAAATTAATACATATACATATTCTTTATGTACCGACAGCAACATATAAAGTTTTTGAATATTATAATACTTAAGACCCAGATCTGCACTTATGAATTTTTATTTTGCATTTTTTTTGGGGGATGCAGTTCTGATGACATTTAAGTCACAAAGCACTTTTATTAGGCATTTTTTTCGGGGATGCACTTCTGATGACGTTTTATTTTTTATGACGTAATAAGAAATACGCATATACAGGTGACTGTTTTAAGTTGACATATGCTTGAAACCTGAAAAATATGTTTTATCGATAATAATGCTTCAAGGTAAAAATGTTGGGTGTGAACGCGCATATCTTACGCAATTATTAAACTTTGCCTAGGTTTTCAAGCTCAGTCTACTCCGTAACTGGTAATCGATAAACGGGCTGAAAAGAAAAGTGGTTTGTTTTTTGAAAAGACCACTGTTTTTTCAAATTGTATGAATGTTTCAAGCAAAAAATGTATGCTTATTTATAAAGAACAACTTTCTAATTTAAAGCGTTCATCTTATGTTTGTCAGTAATGAATCAGAGTGAGGTTAAGTTTCAATACTTTTCGTTGGAACATTTTCCTCGATTTTACTGGGTATTTTTTCTATTATATTGTAATTTTTCTAATTTTAAACTAATTTTATTTTCTCTTTGCAGGTGAGTAATCAGTTCAGGGCGTCAAGTCTGTTTGAAGTACTGTTATCGTAAGTAAGCACATATATATTAAGGTGATACTGAAAAACTGCACATTATAAAAAATTCCGATACTTAAGCGCGCTTTTTTGTTTGAGATTCACTCGATACGAGGCAAGACAAATTTTATATGAATATTATACTGATCTCAAAAATTTACCGAAATTATCAGCATCTTTCGTGGATTTAAATTTTCTCATGACGAACTGTTTGGTTTGAGATACAAGAGTCGCGAATTTTTTGTTTAATTCGTATATGAGATGAGATTGAGTTGAGATCAATACAAATATCGATCTCGTGTAATGTTCTAGGTCGCATCACAATCTTCAATAGGCTAACTTTTTATTTCATACGCAATTTTCAAACAAATATAATATAATCAAGAATAAAATGCATCGGCCCAGAATATTAAAAAAATATTCTTAAATAAATAATAGTATTATCAGTTTCTTATTTTATCATTTATGTATAAATTACACCAAAAATCAATAACATTAGAAAATTTTTACTGTTCATAGATGGTACAATATTCAATGCATTAATATAACAATAACATACAATTTTATCACGTTTACGAAGACACTGTTATAATAATGTTTACTATTTTGATGAAAAAAATAATACAAAAACATTATTTTATTTTTTTAATAAAATTCTTATAAAAATAATATTTTAATACCAAACATGAAGTGAATTGGATATTTATAAATAAATAAAAATAAATATTACATATCCTCGATTACATAAATATTTTGCAATGTCTTACAATACATTTTTATATTGTATTGCATAAATTTTTCATGACTTCCCATTTTAAGAAAATAAATGAAATTTGTTTTCAGCTATCGATTTTATATTTTTCAACAGTATTTATTAATTCAGAGAAAAAGCCTATCAGTAGATATTAATTTATTTTATTATTGATAATTATCTAGAAGATTTTTACAAAACAATAACAAATTTCTAATAGATGAAAATTTTATTTCATATCTAATCAAAGGAAAAGTCTCATTGTTTTAATTTTTAAGTTATCACAATTTATAAATCTATATTCAAAACTTCCTTGTTCATGCTCTGAATTAATTACATTTTTTGAAGGTTAAGAAGCTAGAAAATTATCCTTTTTTGCTATCAAACTTTACGGTATCACGATGTAAAAACTCGATTTTATTTAAATTTTCTGCATTTTTCTCATTGTTATTAAGTTGAATATCTCAAAATAAAATCCATGAATCAAAGTTTTAATCCCATAATTAGAATCCTACCTGAAAAAACTACACAGTAAACTACGACTTCATACCATTTTTCATACCACTTCATACCACTACGACTTCATACCCCAAGAAATAATTTTTGATTTCAATCTCCTTAAAAAATTATGCTGGCTTAATCGTATGACCTTTAAAATGGGATTTAGGAAAAAAATGTCCCAGAAAAATTGACCGAAAAAAATTTCTGCAATAGTATCCCATTTTTGTCCCTGATGGGATAAAAATTTCAAAACCCAACCAACTCCTCTATAGTCGACAAACCAACTTCAATAATACTCCGGGTCTATAAAATTTTCGGTCTATTTTTGCCGATAACCTTAAAATTATTTGTATATTTATTTCATTCATCGATATTATTTTTAATTATTATTTTTAATTAATTCCAATCAGTATAAAACTTGTTTAGAATATTTACAAAAAAAAAAAATATTTTTTTATGGATTAAAAATTGAAGAGGATGTGATATGATGATGATCTGTGGTTGCGTGGTCGAAGAAATTAATATCCAATAGCAAACCAATATTTATTGAAACAAACACCTACCAACCAAATTCTTCAATAATATTTTATTAATGAAATATCTTTTAGAGAAATTCAGTAGGTGTACATATTTAACTATTCAATACTTGTATATTGAGATAAAGAAATAATAATTTCTTAATTAATATTTTTATGATAATAAATTAATACATTTTATATCTTTCAATGGGAAAATAAATAACTAATTATCGTCAAGTATAAATATAGAACCAAACTTAGTTTGGTTATTGAAAAAACAACATTTTGATCCGTAAATGCCGTTGGCCTTACATTCTTTTGCATAAAGTAGCTACAGTTAAAAAATAATTTCGTGCGTGTTTCGAAACAGATGAAATTTGGGGTAAAATTTTAAGATATTGGAGAAATATGAGGTGTCAGCTTATAAGGTGAGAGATTACTTAAACGACAAGACGAACAGAAAATCTTTAAATCCAAAAAACATTTTTTTTATATAAACAGATTTTTGCATACAATTAAATAGGTTATATATTATTTCTGTTCTTGCTTGAACTTTTTTTAATTATTTTTTAAGATTTCGGTATTTTACGATACTGGATATGATCCAAGCTTTTTGTTAAATTAATTTATAAAAAAATAGCTTTCTAAAACAGCTGTCACTACTGCCTTGGATCAATTCCGGTTCAATGTGTGTTCCTTTGTGATGGTTAATTCCGCTCAAGCTTTATATTATTTTAAGTTTCGGGTTGTTGCGACTTGTTAATTACGGCTTAATTATTTAAAGTCTTACTTTAGAGGATCATCTTTCTCATATTATGTTATTTAATAATTTCGTTGCATTTTAAGTTTAAAATGTGACAAAAACCAAGGTTATACATGGGTCTGAACGGACAATAAAAATCAATATACTATACTTTTTACCAGTGAATAATTACTACTTTAATGAGAATTTCGTAAAATTTTCTGTGGTAAATGAACATCCTTAAATCAGTTTGATATATTCAAATTACATATTCGTTGTGTGCGTAGTCATAGTAGGACCAATAATATCGATGCCAGCGCTTCCAGCTATTTTGGCGTTAAAGGAGGCTGTTATGATTAATTTGCAATTTTTTACATCTAAATGTTATAGTGAATGTCAAATTAAAATTATTGAAAAACACTAATTAATTTAAATTTAATGCATAAATGTAAATCATAAATGCAATCCATACAATGTCTCGTTACCATGAAAACATCTCCAATAAAACTCACACACGGTGCGAATAAGTCATTTGACTATTATTTAAAAACTTGTGACCAAAAACTAAAACTAGTTTTGAATATAATTCCAAGGTTATTTTTATATTCTTATCCAAGAATTAACTTTTATTTATTTTTAAAAAAAACATGTTCATGTTGTAAAAAACGCATTTTGAACATACTTATATATAAAACTAAAAAACTTTTACTTTCTTAAAAGAAAGGAAGTGAAAGCTGTGCTGTTGGTTGTTAGGTCAAACACAAACCAATTATTTAGTATTATAGCCTGAGCCGGATTCATAGTATTTTATAGGTATATATGTAACAATCCCACGTGGTTAATAAACGAGTTGAAGGTCACCACCACCGTATATAAAACATTCCTACCAATGAAATAAACACGTGTATATTAATAAATTTTATTTATTTGATGTTAAATTATTTAAGTTTATATGAGCATGAAAAAAAATAAAAGTATTTATTTACACATCTGGTCTCGTGGGTGTGATTCAACAGAAATTAGAAATTGGCTTTTGATATTTAAGGTGGAATGCAGTTTAACAACGTTTTATTTGATAAGATATCAACTAAGAAATAACATAGGAAAAGAAATATAAAATTTGATTTTATTTGTCTTGGGTGAAAAACGAATGATGAATTTTTTTGCGGGGATCAATGAAATTTAATTTCAACAATTAAATCCATTAATTATTTGTTTTCATTTGTTATAACATGTATAGAAAATATACCAAGGTAAGTATACCTCAAGTTTGTACTGCTTAAAAATATGGATGCTATGAACAAAATTTTGGTATAGGTGATCATAAAATCACCTAATTAGTCCATTTCCGGTTGTCTGTCTGCCTGTCGTCTGTCTATCTGTCCGTCAGTCATCACGATTACTCAAAAACGAAAAGAGATATCATGCTGGAATTTTTATAGCTTGCTGAGGACGTAAAAAGTGAAGTCGAGTTCGTAAATTAGCAACATAGGTCAATTGGGTCTTGGATCCGTAGGACTCATCTTGTAAACCGTTAGAGATAGAACAAAAGTTTAAATGTAAAATGTTCCTTATAAAAAAATAAACAACTTTTGTTTGAAACTTTTTTTCGTAAACATCACTGTTTACCATTGAGAGCGCATATTATGCGCAAATTGTGTAGTATATATTTTATGGGTGTCTCAGTTATATGTTTGTGACATGTATGTGTATGTATAATGTGACAGAGTAATCAGTACTGTCTATACATGGTATTTCAACAGTTAACTTCAGTCAATTGTTTGTTTTCACTTGTTTTAAATTGAGTTTATTATAAATATAAGCATGTTGTTAACGTGATATTGCGGTTAAAAATATCTTTTAGAAAATCTAAATCCATAATATATGACCTACATTTCTATTTAAACTAATATTGTCATTAAAATTATACATACAATCGATCATTAAATTACATTCCTTTGTTTAGTTTCAGTGTTACGAAAAATAAAAGTTACTCTAGTTAGGGAATCAGAATGCTGTTTTAATTTCACAAATATAAAAAAAAAGTAGCTCGACCCCTGTAGAATTCCGCAGTGAGGCACCCATGGTTAAAACAAGTGAAAACAAACAATTGACTTAGACAGTGTTGATTACTCTGTCACATTACACATACATACATGTCACACACATATAACTGATATACCCATATTATACATACGATACAATTTGGGCTGTCACGGGTAATCAGAGATGATTACGAAAAAATGTTTCAAACAAAGTTGTTTATTTTTTTATTAGGAACATTTTTTACATTAAACATTTTCGTTCTATCTCTAACGGTTTACAAGATGGATCCTACGGACCGAAGACCCAATTGATCTATGTTGCTCATTTAAAACTTGACCTCACTTTTTACGTCCTCAGCATGCTATAAAAATTTCAGCTTGATATCTCTTTTCGTTTTTGAGTAATCGTGATGACAGACAGACATACGATAGACAGACAGACAACCGGAAATGAACTAATAAGGTGATTTTATGAACACCTATACCAAAATTTTTTGCTTAGCATCAATATTTTTAAGCGTTACAAACTTGGGACTAAACTTAGTATACCTTGGTATATTTCATATACATGGTATAATAAACAACATCTAAATTTTGAAAACAAGCGTAATAATCTTAAAAGAACATAATATTTTGATTAGTGTAGGATTATGTAAGTCATATATTTGGATTATATGGATATCATTTTAAACTTAACGACTGCTGTGAACGAACACAATATTGTTTGTTCGGTCGCATGTTGCGAGCTGTCATGCTTGATTTACTTTAATTAAATTCTTCTTTCTTTTTTTTTTTCAATTACCATATCATCATTATTATATTAAGATGTTATAATATCTGTTTATCGCCGTATATATACAGAGTGGATCATTTTAATCGATAAGTTGAAAAATAATGTTGGGTTAAAATACACCAAAACTTTTCAAACAAATTTGGACTCAAATATGAACCTATTTTAAATGTCTTTAATTTTACCATCACCTTCAAAAGACACTTCGAACTCTTTATCGATAAGATTCAGAAGAGAATTTTTAATTAGAGAGTTATTTAATATAAGAAAACAAAATATGTTTTAGTTGAAGCTGTATAAAAAATTGTTGAATGTCAGTTGCATTATTTTTTATAAATTAGAAGAGTTTAAAAAACCGACACACTTTTTTATTTTCGAAAATTTCGAGAATGTTAAGCAACACCACTTGCTACCTGCAATTTTAAACTCCCTATCTTTAATAGTTTTGAAGAAAATGAACACCAGAGTTTTGTTCTAATTTGCACCTTCATGGGTAAACAGTGATGTTTACTAAAAATATTTCAAACAAAAGTTGATTATTTTTTTGGAAAGAACAATTTTTACGTTTGAACTTTTGATTTATCTCTAACGGTTTAAAGACGCAATTGACCTATGTTGTTCATTAACGAAAGTCAAACTTACTTGTTAAAACTTGAGCATGCTATAATAATTTCAGCCAGATATCTCTCTTGATTTTGAGTTATCTTGCCGTCAGACCGATGGGTAAGCGAAAGGGCGGATAAACGGCAATATGCTAATTAGGTGATTTTATGAACATCTATTCCAAAATTTTGTTCGTAGCATTAATATTTTTAAGCAATACATACTTGGGACTAAAACTAGTTTACCTTGTTTGGACAGTCATGGGGACTGTCGACAAAAGTAAAAACTTAAAAATTGGAGTAACAGTGTTTTCTTGAATTTTTAAATTATTTATAGCACGAATAATTAATATGAAAATTGAAATTATTATACCATGTATATATGAAATATACATAGTATTATAAGTTTAGTCCCAAGTTTGTAACGCCTAAAAATATTGATGCTACAAAAAAAAAATGGTATAGGTGTTCATAAAATCACCTAATTAATCCATTTCCGGTTGTCCGTCCGTCCGTCCGTCCGTCCGTCTGTGGTCACGATTACTCAAAAACGAAAAGAGATATCAAGCTGAAATTTTTACAGCGTGCTTAGGACGTAAAAAGTGAGGTCAAGTTCGTAAATGAGCAACATAGATCAATTGGGTCTTCGGTCCGTAGGATCCATCTTGTTAATCGTTAGAGATAGAACGAAAATGTTTAAATGTAAAAAATGTTCCTTATAAAAAAATAAACAACTTTTGTTTGAAACATTTTTTTGTAAACATCACTGTTTACCCACGAGGGCGTTAATTAGGTACAAATTTTATAGTATGTATTAATATAGGAATATCAAAGTGAATATCTTTTGTTATTTACATGACGTCAAAAAAAAACAAACGATTGCGCATCAACACTTGCGCATTATATGAGAATATCAGTTAAATATGTTAGATATGTATGTATGTGAAATGTGACAGAGTTATCAACACTGCCTATACATGGTATTTCAACAATTAACTCAGTCAATTGTTTGTTTTCACTTGTTTACATTATAAAATGGATCTAAAAAAATATTATTATAGAAATATCGACTATTTTTGAGTTTGTGGCTATAAACAAGCGGAAGCTAAATTCTAATATACAGGCCGTTTTTGTACCATCTAGGGATACCAATATCACTAGTATGATAGAATACATGAGTTAAGCAATGCATCTAAGTGAGAGGTATTATATACATGTGTTGAGCATGTAGTTGTAAGAATACAGATACGATACGACAGATCTTCTGTTGTGTGCATGCAGAGAGTGGGAGTTTTGTTGAATACAAATATTATTAATTGGTATAAACATGTATATAATACCTCTCACTTAGATGCATTGCTTAACGCATGTATTCTGTCATACTAGTGATATTGGTATCCCTAGATGGTACAAAAACGGATTGGATAAAAGATACAATGGGTTTTAAAAACTATTATAAACAATAAAAAGGCGACAAAACACAATGTTCTGAACTCTGTCTCCCATCTAACTTTACTCAGTGTTGTTTAACTTCAGTGAACGGCCGTAAACCGGTGTTTTTGTCGTGGATATTCACAGGGTATGTGTGCCTCCTCCGAGATAACGATCCAAATCATGGTAATCACCAAACTAAAATTTTATCCTTTTCTGAAAAACGTATTATAATAAAATAATAAGGAATTATAAAGAATTTCACTTTAAGTTAAAAGATCAATCAACGTATCTAATCAAAGATGTCGCTTTGAACCCAACAATTGATGTTTTCAACGTATGGATTAAAGTGGTCTGCCTGTATATGACCATACGATATAAGCAACTTAATGTAATTATGTCAGACCCTGTCTAAAAATAATTCCAAAGAAATTACTATCATTTTATAAGGATTCTTTACCAACTATACAAATATGTTTTTTTGAGACATATTCAGATCGTCATTTCTAGACGATCCGGAAAAGTTATTCATTGATTACTAGAGGGTATTTTTTTCGCCGGAAGGGAGTATAGATTGCTGGCTCATATCACGTAAAATTGACTTATAAACTACCGTGAATTGAATATTTGTAAAATTTGATGAACGGCATTAATTTTCTATTCCCATAATTTTCACTCGACGCGGTTTTAAAACAATTCATGCTTACAACTGGTACAGAAAAAGAAAAATTTATATTAGAATATTTATTAATATTAGTTTTTTGAAATAATAACAAAATTTTGTTCGAAATATTTTTCTGTAAAAATAAATTCTATGAAAAAATGTTTCTACCAATGGGGTTTGTAATTTAATTAAAAAAAAAAAAAGGTTTTAGTATTAAATTTCTAGTATCTCTTACCACAGAATTAGAACGGAGTTCAAATAAATAAATTATATTACCAACAATTAGCAGTAAATTTTTCATTTTGAAAATGATACCTACTTGTAAGTAGTAAAACTTTGGTTAGTCGTGTTTAAAGTGATTTTTAAATTTTCACATTTTATATATATACTTTAAAAATTCCTCGTGCTTGTATCGTGATGAGTGGTTTTGAATGTTTATCACGTTTGATATTCATTACAAAATCGTGAAATTAATCGTATACCACATACTTCAATTCGTTTTTTATTTTTATATCATAATAGACAGGGCCAATCGTAAATCCTTGTCTATTATGCGGTTTTGTTCCATATTTATTCATTAAATATTATTTAAATAATTATTTAAAACCTTAATATTTATAAATATTGACCCAGAACTAAAGTACGTTAAGCTGAGCGCAACACCTTCTGCACCCTCTATTTCAAAAACGGTTTAACCTACAAAAAAAAAGTTTCAGGCAAAATTTGTAGAAAGTTTTATCTTCTACAACCTTTATTATAAATGCTAATACGATTGAAGGCAAAAGAAACGAGATATTTACAAAAAACTGATTTTCGAGACCTTTGACCTTTGAATATTTAACGACGCGAACGCGTGATCATTTGTGACTTTTTAGACAACATTTGTACTGTGAAAATAAAGGTTTGTACAAACAATTAGCTTATTCCTTTAGATTTCGAGGTGAAATCCTAAGATGATTAGAGTAGAACATAAGCTATTTTTTACCCCCTTGTGCCTTGTATAAATTAATACCAATAATAATAATTATAATAATGGGGGTTTAACCTCCGTTTTTGTGACGCATGCCTAATCACAGAGGCCACCCATATCATTATTTGTTAATCTTTATTAATTAATACCAATAATCATTTTATACAAATAAATAACTTAATGTCTGTATCAATAACAATTTTTTTGGAATAATAGAGACAGTTTTAAGTGTTATAAGCTGTCGGTCTAATTCCTACTCAGGAAAAAAACAAGAAATTTCATAATACTGTCCATATATGTAATACGTAAACATATATGGTCAGTTCCTATAAGTGGAAGGCGTTCGGACTAAGTGAAACAGATAGTGTATCGTTCTCTCACTCTTCCGATCGCATTTGTCAGCTCTGCGCATGTAATACATATTTTAGAGAATTCTCAAGCATGCGCAGTATAGATAAAATGTCTCGAACGAGAGAGAAAACAAATATTGTCGGCACCGTAATGTTTGGACATTCTTTCCCGTACCAACTGCCCATATAGGAGTATATTACATATATGATACTGTCTCGATTGCCACCCTGATCAACTCAGAGTTTCTCAAAATATTTAATAATAACTTGTAACCCTTGATTTCTTATCAAACTCACACTAACACAGAATTGTACAATTTGAATATCTTAATAAGTCAGATAAGGCTCTTTATTACTCATAAATAATTCCTACTTTATATAATGATTGAATAATAGTTCTCAGTTCAAATAAATTTTTGCATGAGGCTACGAACCAAACAAATTCGCAATTTTTCAAAATATTTTAAAATTAATAAACGGTCCGAAACATTGGACAAGACTTTATTATATTATAAAATTGATATATTATTCTTGTAATATTTTTATTGAAAGCCGCCAATTGTAAGAATTATTTAAGAACAAGTAATGAGGAACAGGCTTAGGTATATATTGGATTTAATATAATACTTAGAAGGATGTAGTTTGGTAAGGGTGAAGTTAAGCAAAGATACCAAGCTACAAAAATTACTTAAAAAGACATTTGAAAAAATATTTGTTCAATTTTGGATATGGTTGATTTAACCACTTTTGACGATTCAATCCCCCCCCCCCCAGCTCCACAGCTCCAGTGGGAGGGGTCCCAGAGGGGAGTTCTATCAATTCTAGGTCCTTGTTGATATAAACCTTGATACGAAGTTTCACTGCTGTCCTCTCAGCCTCTCCCTAGAAAATCCCATTTTCGTGTATTTGGAAAGGTTTTCTCTAGGGCGTGACCACTATTTTTGGAATCAGGCCAAAGCGCGTATTTCCGTTAAAACCCCTATATCGATTTTTTTTTCGATCGCAATACTTTATTATATTTATAATATAACAAAGTAAGAAATATAATTAAATAGCAACATATATAAATTTTAGATTGGCAATAAATAAAATTCTAGGAAATTTATTTTATTCAATATTTATGAATGTAATATTTATTAAACCGGAAGTAATATTCCAGATTGTGTGAAAAATATTAAAACATTTGGAAATTAAAAAAAATATATATATAATAAAAAATATACAAATCGTTAAAAATATATAAATTACAATATTGGAAACAAGGGCAGAATACTAATATCATTTGCGTATAATTTATTGATTCATGATTATTTTTGTGAAAAATTAAAATTTTACTCAAAAATTATCAAATAACCTTAAATTGTTATTTTTAAGTTAGCGGTATATAATGGCGATTTTATATCTGTTTACATTATAATATGTCATCTAACGGAACTGATTGATCTGTTTTCTTCTGGTCATTTTGTTGGTTAATAATGAAAGCAAAATAGTTTTTTCCTAGTCTAATACAGGTACTTTAAGATTCTTGGAATGTCACGTCGTATGCAAAAAGTGACATTTTTTTCAATTGACAATAATTGAATGGTTCATGAAATTATAATGTCAATAAAATGTTTCAGGGAATACAGAGAATAATCCTTAATTTTTCATTTGCGGCTACACTCTCGCGTTAATTCAATGAATTTTGAATCAAGTTGCCGATCTTTTTTACCGGTTTTGAAAATAAAAACTTGGATTGCCTTTACATACCTTGGTCTTTATCGCCACTTGTAACATACATGAATTAATTATAAATAGAAGTCCATCATTGGAAAAATTTTATTTTTTTGATTTTTACTTTAAGTTTCATGGAGTTTCACGTGGTATGCCAAAAAAGCATCTTTCTAGCATTTAAAAAAAAAAAGTAGATGTTGGTCTTTGTCCCCTATCCATAAGAAGGAGGTATCAAGTAAGCTTTTAAAATTTTTCGAAGAAGTCAGTTAAAGTTAAGTTGACTTTATTATCTTGCGCGTCGAATGTAAAACATCCCATCATTCTGGTGTGGACATAAGTGAAAAGTATAGTTTAAGAGGTGTTTTTCCCATTTTTGAGATGTTGCGATGTAGATATTAAAAAAAATTATAGCTCATACAATATTCTGATGAATAAGCTGTTACTATAATCATATGAAATTTCTTTAAAATCCGCCCAGGAGTTTTTGCTCTGAAATCGTAACAAACAAACAAAGAAAAATTCAAATAAATAATAAATTCATGATATAAAAATAAAAAATGAATTAAAGTATGTAGTATACGATTTATTTCACGATTTTGTAATGAATACCTATCATACGTGATAAACATTCAAAACCACTCATCACGATACAAGCACGAGGAATTTTTAAAGTATATATATAAAATGTGAAAATTCATTTTGAAAATCACTTTAAACACGACTAACCAAAGTTTTACTACTTACAAGTGTAGGTACTTATCATTTTCAAAATGAAAAATTTACTGCTAATTGTTGGTAAGTTAACAATATATTTTATTTATTTGAACTCCGCTCTAAAATAAGTAATCAGCATTTTAAATAACTTCTTTATATTACAGCTATTTTAATTTTTATTAATTTGTTCAATGAAGTTGAGTTGAAGGCATCTCCATTCTACCCGTCAAACGTCAAAGATAATACTGAATTTCTTGATATTTTAACCGTGAAATCATGATTTGGACAATAATTTCCAATGCTTTCTGGTGCTTTATAAATAAAGTGAATTGATATTACGATTTTTTTTAATTTAACACCTCAATCTTTCCATACTTATCTATTATCTATTTATCATGTTTATTAACTTTGTTATTTATCATGTTTACTAAAGTCTGTATTGTTTCAAATTAAGGCATTTCGATCCTGCAGACACTCATGAACTCAAAGCTATATGTGTGTGAAACATGATAAGTATTGCAGCGAATTTTTTTAGGTGTTAGATGGTATATTTATTATACCTACTAAATAATGTTTGTGTTTTATTTCGGTATTAAAGATCGAAGAAATGGAAGAAAAAAAAACATTGAAAAATGATTACGAATGCCGAAAAGCGTAAACCGTGTAGTGGTGGTGTATGCAGAATTACATTTCTAAAGAGATGAAACTGTTTCTCAATTTCCTCCGTTTTTATACCATGTATATATGAAATATACATAGTATATTAAGTGTAGTCCCAAGTTTGTAACGCTTAACAAGTGAAAACAAACAATTGACTTAATGTATAGACAGTGTTGATTACTCTATCACATTACTCATACATACTTGTCACACATACATAACTGATAATCCCATATTAATGCATAGTATAAAATTTTCATCTAATGTGTGCCCTCGTGAGTAAACAGTGATGTTTACAAAAAAATATTTCAAACAAAAGTTGTTTATTTTTTGATAAAGAACGTTTTTTAAATTTAAACTCTTGTTCTATCTCTAACGGTTTACAAGATAGGTTCTATGGACCCAAGACCCAATTGAACTAATGTTGCTCATTGAGATCTCGACCTCACTTTTTATGTCCTGAGTGCGCTGTAAAAATTTCAGCTTGATATGTTTTTTGGTTTTTGAGTTATCGTGTTGACAGACGGACGGACGGAAAACCAAAAATGGACTGCTAGAAAGATTTTTTCAATTTCATAATTCTCAGTTTATTTTATAATTTTGAGCTGAGAATTATAAATTTTCTTCAAACAAAGTTACTATCGATTCGAAAAATAAATTGTTCAAATAAACACTACAATTGTATAAAAATTAATTAAGATAAGCAAAACATATCGTTTAATTAAAATTTATTTAACGAGATAAAAAAATATTTTAACTGAATCACTTTAAATGCAGGAAATATATTATAGAAACTTTTTCTATTCTGTTAAGTACTTAACACAATCATTAATAAAATAAAATTTATATTTTTTTATGAAATTATTGTAATATAATTGAAGGGTAAATAATTTAATCGAATTTTTTTGCATCATTTTTCAAGTTGTATCTGTTTTGAACTTAAGTGGTTTTAATTTTATAGTGCATTTAGTTACTGACCTAATTTCATTTTAATCTCATACGAAAAAGTTCTTTTATTATTATTCAAAATTAATTAAAATAAAGCAATCACATTTATTATTTAATTAATTGTTTTTTGTAAGTGGTAACTGCTGCACAAGTTTCAAGTATTTTTAAAGAAAAAAAATTGATTAGCAGAAATGAACTCTACAGTGCAAAAATCAATGGCGGTAGTACAAAAACAAGTACAAAAAAAACCTATTAAATCATTGAATATAAAATGGATTACTCTTTAGAAAATAGTATTCGCTTCGCTTAACAATTCCAACCTTGAAAAATCATCCGCATAATCCTCATAATCCTTGACCACGCTTCCTCTTTTCCTACTTTTATCTCCTCAACACTGCGTTGAATCCCTTTAACCCTGTAATCGCGCCTCTGTGGTAAACAAATCAAGGCCCTAGATTGCCTTACATATATTTAAGTCAGGCCAGATATTAAACTTAAAAAGTAAAAAGAAATTATGTCCATTGGAGAAATGGTACTTAAAATTACACGAACCGACAGACAGAGAGGCGGGTGGGTAGATAATGGATGTATATTAAACTATTTTATTCATAGTTTTGATCGAATAAAATAAAAAAATAAAATTTGAAATAAATATTCAGCTAAATTAAAAATAAAATGGCAATAAAAAGGATGGTGTAGTTATTTTTAGATAAATTTAATAAATATGACATGTTATAGCATTTCTAACAAATTATCGAATCAAATTCAATACTGCATGGTTAGATATTTTAAATTCATAGGGGGAGGAATTCATTCAAAATTATTATTATTTTGTTTTTCGGGCAATATTACACTCAAAAGAATAATAATTTTCAAACTCGATACTATTATAATTTTACTATAAAAAAATACCAATTTAAATATTTAGATTTAATTAGAATGAAAAATTTAAGTGTCCAAAAATATGCATACTTATTTTAAGGTCGTAACAAGTCGATGATTTATCAAGAATTTAAATAAATTAGCTAAAATCGTGGGCTTGAAATGAATATTTAAAAAACTTATCTAACCTGGAAGTAAAAGTTTTAAATATCGCTTGTGAATTTATAAAAATTTTCACATATTTAAAAAAAAAAAAATTCAGTTCCAATAAAAAGTATATAAATTTTTTTATATACCGCATGTGTAACGAATCATTAGATATACATATTTAATTAAACTGGTATTTATTTGTGATTTAATAATTTGTAGTTATGATAACAATACCTAATCTTTATAAACACACCCTGTTTTTTTTCTGTATGTCACGAAGCTCTTGTTGACTTGAACATATTTATGTGTTTATCTAAATATAAAATACTATAAAATTGAAATTAATGTGTTTAACATAATATATGGTCACATGAAAAATAATCATTTAGAAATATTATTTAGAACATGATCAGAGCCTAGCTTCTTGCTTCGGCAATATACATATAATTAGAAAATGACAAAAAATATATGTCAAATATACATTATATTATATACAGATTATGTCTTCAAAAATTCGATATTGGTGCCGTCTGTAACATTTGACATATAATTGAGTAAAGACAGTTTTTGATTGATTAAATTAGGCAACTTAACATGTCTTGGAAAAATAAATTTGTTTTTGTCAAAATAAGAATAATTTTATCTTTCTAGATTGAATAGCAGCAGGTGGGATAAGGCAAATATATTCTTCTTTTATTGGTGCTCAAAAAACTTAAAATTCAAATTCAAAAAAAATCGAACAACCCTTTCCTCAGTTTTTGTTCAAAATCTCGGTCAGAAAATTTCTCAATTTCTTCAAAACTTGGCTGAAAGGAGTCCATTTTCAATTTTCTCCGTTTTTATGCCAGCATATAAGTGTAAATATCGATCTACACATTTCAGTGATCCGATTGAATTTATTTTATGTTGAAATACTAGAAGAGTACTGAGAAGCCGTTATGGTAAATTTTATTATTAATAATTTTTCAGAGTAATGTATCACGAGGCATTAATGATGTCAACAATTAGACGGAAATATCATTCTAAATTTTCCGAAAATAATTTTCGTATTGAATTTTTCAATTTTCCAATTGTTACAATGTGATAAATTTGTACATTTGAATCCTTGATACAACGGTTTTTTCTCATTCATAACTAATGTGATTTTAAAAACTATAATGATGTTTAAATTTTCTAGCCAATTTAATGCTTTATGTACTCAAGTAATGTACTGTAAAATTGTTGCACTAACAATGTATCTATTAATTTTTTTGATATTAAATTAAAAATATATTAGCCTATGCGAAAAAATTATAAGCTTCTTATAAGAAAATTAATGATTTTCCTGTGTTGTAAAATAATTTTTTACAATTACTAAAAACACCACTCAAAAACAAAAAATATCATTTGTTTATGCCTATTTGAAAACAATTACACAATTTAACAAAATTTTACACGCGATTTAATTAGTAAACTGTTAATTACTTAAAGTTTGTTAATTAAATATACTAATTAATATGCTTTTATTTTGTCACAAATAGATTAGTCAACGTACAAATATGTTAATTAAATTTAGTTTTGTTTTTTAATTTGTTTAATAGCTATGATTCTTTTGGCTTTGTCCTTTAAAACATGAATATTATTTTATTTTTAAAATATAAGTGAAATTTACAAAATTTAAAAAACCCCCAATATATTTTTCGCGCACGGAACCCTAAACTCGCATTTGAAATATATCTAAGATCCCTTTCCATTAAATTACCTGTTTCGTTAGAGCCTTCTTCAAACTAAACCCTCATTTGAAACATAGCTAAGAACGCTCTGCATTAAATTACTTTTCAAACGGAACAAAAAAAAAGGACTCGCGTCAACAATTCAGTAATATTTAGTAGCGTGATGAGAGATTTGATCACGCCTTCTGCACACACGTCAAATATTTCGTGCATTAAATATTCTTTAGTTTTGTAAATCATAACTTTTACATATTTTTATATAAATTTATTTTTTAATGCACTAGCTAATTAAAAATTGTTTGATTACGTAATTATTGAATGATATTTGAATAATTAAATTCATTTTAACTAATTTCACTATATTTCTGTTACATTTTTTAAATTTACTGAGTACGACTTATATTTAACTAGCGAAAGTACAACAAAAATTTTTTTACACCTTTACTCTTGTAATAAGAGAAATTTTCATAATTTCGGAAGAATTTGAAAAAATAAATATTTAAAAAAACTGTAGACAGTAGATAAAATAATATGAAAATAGAAAAAGTTTCAACCACATAATCCATTTCAAAAATAAGCTATTTATGTTTTAAATCGAGCGAGAGCAAAATGCTCATAACACGAATGCTGACTGGTTATCTATTCGTAATCATTAATCATTCTTTTTTACGGAATCCTCAAATTCGTCAAATCTAATTGTCATACGGTAGATTAAATTTAAAAGCATTTATTATTCATAACTTAAAATTTTTAACTCCCTCCAAAAAACATTGAAATAATACCAAGAAAAAAAAATTTTGTTTGAAATATGTTTACGTTGAAAAATTAAATCCAACAATTCCATTTCCTGTGGTAGTAGGAACATCAAAAAAATTATACTTATGAGCTGTATTAATTTTTTTAGAAAAAAAATTGCAGATACATTCACAAAAAATTATTTTACATTAAAAATTAACAATTAGTGTAAACAAATAAAAAAAACTTTCCGCGATTTGTCGTCTCAAACATTTTCACATCAAAGACACGCGGACAAAAAACATTTTTTTAAATATATAAAATTTTTATTTTAAAATTATAAGTAGGTAAGTTACAAAACAGGAAAACATTTATATTAGACGAGTCATTTTAGATCAAAAAAGGCTAAAATGAAGAGTTTTTATGTACCTCAACCTATCGGGCCAGTATTTTTTTTAAATGTTCAGGAAGGTCCATATATCAAAATTTACATCCAACTTCTTGCCGCTAGAAAGTTTGGCCATTGCTATGGGCCAAAAAAGCCCATTATTATAATAGGTAATTTTTGAAAATTTTAATACCTTGAATATATTCAACAAAATGGGCAAGAAACGTACATGTGGGGTTTACGGGATCGCTGATCATTATTCTGAAATCAGGGGTAATGGGGTAATTCACCCTGCTGGTCCAAATTGAATATTTACAAAAAATTGCATTGCTAGGTCAACGAAGGGCGAAAAACCCTAAGAAAGGGAGTATATCCCCATTATAACTTCGGAACCGTGATCAGTGACCTCAAAAACTCCCGAGTATACTTTTTTGGCCCATTTTATCGAATATTTACTGAATCCTGCTGTTTTGGACCAGTGGAGCGAATAACCCAAGAAGAGGGGAGTACATCTTCATTCTAACTTTGGAATCGTGCTCAGTGAGCCCAAAAACCCCTGAGTATACTTTTTTGATCCTTTTTGTTTAATATTTACAGAATATTGCAATTTTGGACCAATGAGGTAAATTACCTCGAGAGGGGGAGATTATATCGAAACTCTGATTTCGGAATATGGATCAGGGACCCGAAAACCCCCGAGTATACGTTTCTGACCTATATTTTCAAGGTTTTAAAATTTTCAAAAATCATCTCTAAAATGGATTCTAATGATTAGCCTATTGGGCCCATAGCAAAAACCAAAACTTTCTAGCGGCAAAAAGTTAGATGTAGATTCCGATATATGGACCTTCCTGTTCATTTAAAAAAAAAAAAAACTAGCTCGATAGGTTGAGGTACAAAAAAATTATCTATGAAATGCTAAAATGACACGACTATATGTTGTTTGTTAAGTCTTAAGTATATAAAATAGCTTACTTAAGAATTGTTGACGTTATTATACAATGTAATAAACAAATGGCGCGGTGCGGCGCAGATGTTTGGCGCCCATTCTACTGATTAATTACAATAAATTAGCCAAATAAATTGATAAATCACTTGACATAGCATAATTATTATAATTTAAATAGTCTTAATTTAAGTAGGTAAATTTGACAGGGAAACTCATAAATTTTACCTGTGTGTTACAAAAATTTTTTTTTTAAATGAATGAATGAAATAGAATAAAAATTTAAATCAAAAATATTTTTAAAGGGCAAGCTTTTTTTTATCCTTAAAAGTAGAAAATAGGAGTCACTCATACATGACTATTAGTAAAAGCGTGAAGCGCTCTATTATAATTTTAATTGGACACACCTAATAGGCCAAATATTATGATTTGAACAGTTTTTACTTGGGACACAAAATTGTACCAACATAATTTTTTTTAAAAATTAATTGAAAGTTTTTGTACAAACAAATATTTTTATCAATTCTTGGTAAAAAAAATTCAGCAAACAAAAGATATATTTTTTAAGAAAAAAATTTCATAAACAAAACTCTTAAACTGTCAAGATTAAGGCGTTAACGTACAGAATTGATTATGGCTCAAACAAATCATAAAAAATATACATTCTTTAAAATACTTTGAGGTGTGTAAATGGATAATTACTTTTATTACCTGTTGTGTTTTGCTGTAAAAATTTGCTTACAAAAATGTTAACAAAAGAAATAATATTTACCCACTCAAAAAAATTTTTTGTCAACGTTTAAAAATTTTAACATACCTACTCTTGGAGTCTTGGAGAGATGATAATAAACTTTGAAGGGTACTTGAACTTTTTATGGAATTTAGTGAGGAAAAAATAAGTTTTATATGTAGGTGTATACTGTATCGGCCTCACGATTTTGAAAGTGTTGAAAATATTTTAAAAGTATCATAAACCACTAATCGTTTAATTACTTGACATGCTTTATCCCTTTGCCCAGCTGGAGTTTACAAGCCTTCGTATAAGAACACCTAATCAAATAATTTATTATAACAGAAGCCCGTGCTACGAAAACCGTCACAGATTCGTCGAAATTACTTAAGAAGAAGTTGTATTGCACAAAATTTCCTTGAATAAAGTGCAAGGGGTGCAATTGAAAATTTTAAAACTCACCTATTATTTTAAAATTAAATTTATCATATTATTTAATATTTAAGGTTGTTATAGCGATTATAAATTACATGATCAAAACTAATTTATTAAAATTACGCAATTAGTAATTAGACAAGTGTAATTACTAATATTATATGATATATGTTTATGCAGATAAAATTACAATTACTAAAACCATATTCTTATAACATAAGATTCAGTCGAGCAACATATAACTTTTACACCTCAGTGATTACCCCATTTAAGCTCATTGAACTAACTAAACAATTTCTTTGTTATTTCTTATAAAAATTTATTCTACAAGGCTACAACGATTCAATCCTTGAAAGATTAGTTCATAAAATCTTTCATAGACAACATACATAAAGCATTAAAATTTTAAGTCATTTTGTTATTTAAAAAAACTGCTAAAACTATCCCAACTTTCAAGATTGATACTGCGTTCAAGATGTAGCAATAAGAACTAATAAGAATTTTAGAAATTTCTTTTGAAATATATTCTAAGATACTGTAATTTTTATACCATATATAAGTAATATACAAGGTATACTAAGTTAAGTCCCAAATTTGTAATGCTTAAAAATATTGATGCTACCAACAAAACTTTAATAGGTGTTTATAAAATCATCTAATTAGTTCATTTTTGGTTGTCTGTCCGCCCGCCCGTCCGCCTGTAAACACGATAACTCAAAAACGAAAAAATTTTTCAAGTTGAAATTTTAGCGCGTATTCAGGGACGTAACAAGTGAGGTCGAGTTCGTAAATGAGCAACATAGGTCCATTGGGTCTTGTAAACCGTTAGAGATAAAACAAAAGTTAAAATGTTAAAAATGTTTCTTATAAAAAATATTCAAACTTTTGTTTGAAACATTTTTTCGTAAACATCACTGTTTACCCGTGAAGGTGCAAATTAGGCGCAAATTGTATGGTATGTTTTATATGGGAATATCAGTTATGTATGTGTAATGTGATAAGAATCATCAACACTGTCTATACATGGTATTTCAACAATTAACTCAGTCAATTGTTTGTTTTCACTTGTTAAAAGTAAATTTTCTTCTTCTTATATTTGTGACAGTAATACATAATTACTTAACTGTTATATCATAATATTATATAAAAGTAACAGTATTAGAAATGATCTTTCTTCTGGCTAAAAAAACAATAAAAAATATACATTTTTTCTCCTGAAGTTCAACCTCAATTACACATACTAAACATATTTGTGGTCGGAATATATTGTACATTACTTGAATAAAAAAATAACATTTTTTTACAGAACAATATTAAAATATTAAATTTTTTTTATATAGTCATCAATTTTAAAATCTTTACCGCATGGAATATAATAAAACATGCGTGTTTATAATATGTGTTCGGTTTTAAAAACCGATAGCACGAAAGTTTTTTTTTCTAGTATTTAGTAAGTGTAAAAGTATATATTATTATAATTATCGTGGATTGTCACACGCTCGTCATAATTATATTTACAGCATCACATATTCTAATGTATTTTCGATTTTTATAGCTAAAATTGAGAAAAAATTATTTTCAATTTGTAAATTGATTTTTTTCTTTATTAGACGGTGTTAAGCATCTTATTCTGTTTTCACATTTTATAGAAATTCACAAGTTTTATCAAAATTCTTCTCTAGTCTCATTTCGTTTACCTAGGAAATTTGATAGAAAAACCTTTGTTTTTTCTACCCCTTGCGAATAGGAAACTTCTTGATGGAAAATGGAAAAATATTCACATATACAGCTACATCTATTAATTCAACCATTAGTCAAAATGGAACTAGAGAAAAAAATATTGATCTTCGCTAAAAGCTTCATACTGTAAAAGCGAAGGTTTAAGACAGTCTAATGGATACCATCGATTCTAAGATTAGAGTTTACACAAATTCTAAGATGGAGTGATCTCAGGACTTAAAATTTATGTAAATACTGCTTCCAAAACTCTTCAACTTAACCTTAACTGTATTTCCCAAAGAGTTTGTATACATAGAGAATGCAAGGGATCTGCTCGCCTGTAAGTAGATGCGATAAGTTGTCGCATGTCGATAAGCCGTAGTCATATGTCATAATCATATGATGCATTTTGTGTTTCTCCAATAATGTAAACAATATGTAGCAAACGACATATAGATTAGACAAGGGCACAGGAAAACTCACTGTCAGTCTTCTCTCTCATTCATCATATCGCAAGTTTTAGGATCTGACGTTCTCTACTTGTATAAACTCTTTGACATTTCTCGTCTTTAAATTCTTGATAATCTGTATACGTTTATGGGTTTTTTTTCTAGCTATCGTTTGAATAGGCTTAAGATATTTAAAAAAATACGTTAATACATATTATATTGCAATATAATATACCTACTTGAATGTGATAAAAAAATAAATAAATACAGGTGTTATTTCTTAACAAGTTGATGATGAGGCTTAATTACATGTGTTAAGTATAATTACTTCAAGGTCAAATTAAAATGTAATCTATTTTAAAAGTTAATTTTTTGATGTAATATATCAAAATTTTGATGTGATTATATCTTTTTAGGCGGTAACTATATGGGATGTTGTGTGAAAACTTATTAAGAAATCTTTAAATACACTAAAAAATGATAGATTAGTTTTGAGTACTTTATTGTGAAATTTACATTAATAAAACATTCTATTTAATGTTTTGCTGGCATGCAATTTAGTTTTATAATTGTTGTACTGATGAGCTTTATGCATTACTTTTATTAGTTTTACTAGTTAATACTTTTTCAATAAAATGCTTAATATTAACCTATTAAGGCCTTAATAGGGGTAGTACCAAGGCAATTTTAGATTTAGGGTTGAAATTATTTGTACCTTATTTTCAACTTTGATGATGAATTTTGTTATGAATTGAACTTCATGAATGAAGACGAAAAATAAGAATAAAATTTTTCGATAACTGTCTTGGTTTTCGAAATATAGAGAGCTAAATAATTAAACAAAATTTTCGATTTTCGATAATTTAAAAATTACTCCTGATATCGAAAAATTTTACTCTTACTTTTTGTCTTATACTGCCAAGTTATAACATAATTCATCACCAAAATTGAAAATTTGTATTTTTTTTTTAAATTTGTGACCTCACTACCATGTCTGTTTAACTTTAATTTACATGGTTTTTTTCTTCCATTGACTAGTTTTGGAGAAATCCATGGAAACATATCATCCATCTACCATTATTTAAAATTTCCTTGGGACTCGTATATCCTTAACATGTGAGTTACGGCAACGTTGGTTGGATCACTGATATTTGTCTCTGTTACAATTATTTCGTCCTTTACCGTTCCTCTCATTGTATTATGTATTACATTACCCCAGCTACCTTCCACAAATTCTACCTTCCAAGTTTTCACTAATTCTAATTGAAATATTTTTGCGTTGTGCTACTTAGAAATGTATTTAAAATTCGAATTTTTTAATCTTATCTATCTACATAAGAATAAATATATTTTATCCAACTTAGATCATTTTTGTTCTCGCTTTTTGGCTACCAAATTTAATAATTCAAATTTTCCAACAGCCACAATAAAAGATTAGGAAAGGTTTTGAGCGTATGCATGTTAGTTTTTTTGGACCTCGTTAGAGTTTTTGTCATTGGACTACGTCTTAGAGTATGGTATTAAAAGGATCTGTTTGATTGGACATTCAACATCTCATAACATTAATTTCCAAATTTTTATAAATTGGAAAATGAAGATTGAAATTGTTGGTGATGTTTCATTTAAGGATTTGCTATTCGATATTTATATGTGTCTGATTTCAGGACATAGTTTTTTATCCTATGAACAGAGACAGCTTTGCTGAATATTTGTTGATATCAACTGCTTGTTATATCTTAATAAGTTATATCGATGTCGAATTTTTTGATTATTTTAATTAATTATTATTTTTAATCAGAATTTACTAAATTGCAAATATCTGAAATATTTTAAATATATATTTTTTTATTATAAATCTACTTACATTGAAATAAATATAAAAGACAACATTCTTATTAAAATTACTTTTGCTTAATAATATATTTACATATAATATGCATATGTCTGAAATTATGCCTTAAGAAATTATTAACATATTTTTAGAAAATATATTATATATCGTAATAATATATTAAAACTAATACATAGTTTGTGAATTTTATTTGAAAAATAATTATTACTAAAAAGGTATTCACGCGACCTTCATGCTAAAAATCTATTAAAAATGGCAAGGTTGAATTCACAAATAAAAATTTTTCTCATAACCCTATAAAACCACTAATTTTATCATTACAGATTGTTAGTATTTTAATAAACTAATAATGTAATTTTAAATAACTTACTTGAAGAAAATTACCATCGCCACTCTAAAAATTGAAATAGAAATTTTATGATATCTTTAAGCTTTTATTGAAAGTTTGTATTAATTTTGATTTTGTCCAATAAATCAAAGTACCTGAATGACCGAGCTTTGCTAGTTATTTATTTTAAACAAAATCTCGCTAGATCGATTTTTCGCACCCGAAACCCCCTGCATACTAAATTTCATGAAAATCGTTGGACCCGTTTCCAAGAGAAAACGACGTTTTCTTAAAATAAAAACTTGCTAGATCAATTTTTCGCCAATAAAACCTCTGCATATTAATCGCGTGTTGCTCAACAACTTCATCTACCGAAACCTTTAGTGTTTCAGTGTCAGTAAGACAGTTAGTTTCTCAATTAAAAAGAAGCCATATACTTAATTTATAAACCTTTCCCAATGAATGTGAAACGGTTGGCAAACTAGGGCTCGATTTATTAGCTTTGACCAAGAGGGGCAAGGCTGGTAAGGTATTTAAAAGGGTTAGCAAGCCAAAGACTCGTAAACCAACGCTAGTTCAACCCCATTTATATCGTCGGGCTTGGCAGATCGTATATGGAAATGTGCTTTTATGCTCTTACCCTACGAGCTTACTCACTGTTAAAGACTCTGTGTGACATCATAGGTCAGAGACCCACACGATTATGATTGGTAATGACCGTATCTCTAAATGATTTCTACTTAGAGATACTGCAATCTATAATAATTTGCTCCTCAACAAATAAATATATTTAATTGAAGTAATTTGAAATTCCAAGTACAAAAATATTATTGTTATTATAATATTAAATATATGAAAGTAAAAATTATACCTATTTATTATTAAATACCTCCAATAATGTTATTAAAATAATTATAACTAATTGTAAAGATTTTTATCTTCATCGCTGAATATTAAATTTTATAGAATATTTAAAACAAATGAATCTATAATACTTATTATTCTTTAAAAAAAAGAAGTTTTTCAAATCGTTGTTCATCATCTTTTTTTTTTTAGTAATTATATAATTAAAATTCCATACGAAGTGATAACATCAATTCTAATAATATCAATAGTTTAAATTATGGAAAACACTTTAATTTAATAACAGGCAACAGAGCAACTGAGTTATTTTGCTCGACCGTGAAAACTGATTGCATAATTATGTCTTATGAAATGTGAAAATTTAATTTATTTTATGAAATTTTCTTTTTCTCGGTTCAAGAATATTCATTCTGGATTTCAAATTCACCCTGGATTTCATGAAAGCTAATTTCAACGAAATATGCTCTCTTTTTTAACCCCCGAACAAAAAAAAAGGGGTATTATAAGTTTGACCGCCATGTGCGTCTGTCTGTCTGTCTGTGTCATCCTAGCCCCTAAACGGATGAACCGATTTTGATTTTTTTGTTTTTGTTTGAAAGGTAATTTAATGGAATGTCTTCTTAGCTATGTTTCAAGTGCGAATTTAGAGTTCCGTACCCAAAAAACTACAAAATGGCGATGATCTTCCAAATCTACTCAGTTTGGAAAATTTGTCGGGGTTATTTTAAATTTTGTAAATTTCACTTGTAACATAATGTCTTGTCTCTTCTGGTAAATAACTCGTAGAGTCTTCCTACATAAAAATATTGCAAACAAAGCTTGTTGAGTGGAAAGAAGGAATAAGAATGCCATCTTAGCTTTCCCATTTTTCATTGAGTTTCTTACAATGCTAATGAAAAACCGCAAAAGTAAAATTGAAAACCTAATGAAAAAACGATTAACCGCTAGAGTTTATCATCCATCTAATTTTTTCAGTCACATTTGTTCATTTTTGGAAAAATGTTTCAAACGAAAAGTGTTGTTTTTTTTTCAAAGAACTCATTTTAATTTCAAGTATGTTCTTTAGGTCTTAGTACTTTTGAACCTGAGCTGAATTTAAAAAAGTTAAAGTTCTAAGTTAAAAAGGCATGTTTTTTAAACTTTACATTTTTTAAACTTTGAATAATTGCATTCGTTTAAAAGACAAACGCAGTCACTATTTATCAAATACCATATGCATTAAGCGGCATATTTATTTAATAAACAGCACTCGATTTATCAAATAAATTGTCCAATATTTTGTACCAAGAAACTTTAACATCGAACAAAACATTCTTTAAGAAATTTTTTTGTTCAATATAAGAAAAAAAAAACTTAAAACCATGTTAAATGATATAGAAAGTTTATTTTAAAATCATAGACCATTAATTATGACTTTTAAGTAATATAATTTAAGATTTATATTTATAAAACTTCCGATAGAAGCTATTGTTTTCGTCTCGAAAATAGAAATAAGAAAATGTAACTAAAAATTTTAAACATATGTTCAAAAAAGATTGTTTCTCAAAATTCGTCGGTTATAAGAACAATTATGGTCGGTATAACCGATGGTAGTTATCGGTATAAGCTATGTGTACATATTTTATATTAAAGTAAAAGTATTTGTGTATATGTTGATCGTTGTTGCAGACTAATTCCAACGACAATTGGTCACTATAACCGATATATAAGTAATAAGGTTTAATATAAAGTTTATAAGACTTAAAATTTAACTGAAAAGTATGTACATGTAATAAAAATGTGTATGCATGCGTTCGTCGTTATAGCCCATATGTCGGCAGCTTGACAAATACGTTACACTCGAAAAATAAATGTTATCGAGACAAATCTTTCAAACGAAAAATATTAATTTCAAAGGCACACATTATACGGATATTGCATTTGATATAAGTGTTCAGGTTCAATCAAAACCTCACTCTGGTTTATAATTGGCAAACATTAGACGAAAACTTTAAGCTAGAAAGTTGTTCTTAAATAGTTGTAGAAAATAGATTTTACAATAATTTATCAATGATTTAATACCGAAATCAGAAAGTAATTGGTCCAACCTTTAAAGCGCATATCGACAAAGACTTGTAAATTTTTTTGAATACCGTAAGTAATTTAATGTAGTACATTGCTACTAGGTTAGTTACTTATTATATTATATATCATATTCCACCGGAAGTATTCAAAATTGTTTTTGTTACTCAGTTAGTTGTTGTCGTTATTGTTGACAAGTCTTGTGTGTAATATATCTAACTTCCTTCTATTTTTTTTTACCTTTAAGTTAAATACTCATTTATTTTTCCAACTTGCCATGTCACTTTACTAACTAAAACTAACTTAATGTGTGTGTATTAGAATTCCGTTTCAATTTTTAAATTCTATTGTTTTAATGCAATAGAGAACTTAATTAATTTTTTTTAACCAAAAATTCATATATAAATGAAATAATAATTCATCTAAAGTATATTTAAGTAACGCTTTAAAAATTGATAATATTAATTATTAATAAAAAAAATATACGTTAGTAACGTATGTACACACGTTGAGGCAGCGAGCCAATCAGAATTACGCTAAAATCACATGTTTCAGCAATTACGTTATAATATATTGAAAACAAGTTTAGAAACAAACCTTTGTCATTCTGCATGTTATTTTATTATTTCTCCGTGCGGTGGCGTTGCTAAAAACGATGTATTGACGTCACTGGCGTTTTAATTTATATATATAAATTTATAAAGAACATCCAAGTTTTTCTATTCAAGTAAGAAAGGGTTCTACAGAAAAGTTAAAGAAAATCACTCTTGGCAATTCAAAATCCCTGGCTAACTGATAATTTTTAAAATTATACTGAAATGTCAGAATGGTTACTGTATCCGAACACTCGTTTTTCGTTCACAAATCAAAATAGACAGAAATATACGTTTTTTGAGATCCGCCTTGTGAAAAGTATGTTGGATGGGCCTTAAAAAGTGTATTTAAAATCTTCCAGTGACCCTGTATATTTGAAATTTATCAAGTCATTAGTTTATAACGCTTTAAAAGTATATTGATGCTACAACCAAACTTTTGGTATAGGTGTTCATAAAATCATCTAATGCACATCCTTACTTAAAGCAAACTCTGTTGTTTGTTTATTTAGAATCAGCAATTCGACAATCCCAGCAATCAGCAACACAGCAATCCCATTCGAAATGGACTTGGATGTATTACATAACAATCTTCCTAAACACTACATTCCCCAAGTATCTGTTTAACAGCCACAGGGTTCAGTGTTGGGCTTAAAGTTAGTTTCTTTTCCTCTGCTATCCTCGAGATTAGAATTTTGAACAATGAAATTTTAAAATACGTAGATCATGAATTGAATTTTTTCCCTGTTTGAAAATGAGGAAAGGAATCAAACAATTTTTACGTTTACGTTTCATATATAAATATTTTTAATGTTGGCGGACTATATCTTTTCTAATTCTCTATGCTGCGATGATGTTATATTGATATTGTTTACAGTTGACAACTTACTACGATACCATCATTGATGCAGTTTCTTCTCAAACTTAACATTAATATTTATTAAGTAACTGTTCTTATTTTTTAATTAATACTTAACAAAACAACTGATATTGTTCATAAAAATCATAAATACTTACTTTATAACTTAACTTGTTTTGTATTTATTAAATTAACAGTAATTTTTTATATTTTTATTCATTTTATATTCTTCAAAAAACTGTTTTTGTTCTGCAAGAAGTTGATCTAAGCGAGGATAGGACATCGATCAATAATATTCTGTATTGATTTGATTTTGTAAAACTGGATTGATGGGAAAATATCATATTGATTATTTTCTTTGTAAAAAATTTCCGTTAGCCATTCTTCTTATAAATTCTAATTTTGTTCTTTGCTTTGTTACAGTGATTTACGTCCAGCTAGTTTAGAAAAAGGACAAGAAGCATGTCGTCTACGTTTATATGAAATTTACGCATGGGGTGTTCCATTATTAATTGCTGGAACTGGTGCCATTGTAAATAGACTTCCGGAAGAGGAAGGATATAATTTTCTAAGACCACGCTTTGGTGAAAAAGATTGCTGGTTCTATGGTAAGTCTCGTTATTAAAGCTATTAAATGAACAGGCAAGATTTGTGTGATAATAATTGCATTTAGAAAATTGCCTTCTATACTTTTAGATAGATATTTGCCTTTAATATTATTAAATCTAGTATCTTCTAAATTGAGATTCATCGCTCTACGCTCTACGAACCACTATGTTTACAAATAAAATATTCCATTACAAATATCAAAATCTTTTTTGTTTATCGTAAACGTACGAAGATAATGAGCATACAGTCTACAAGATTTCTAAGAAAACATTTCGGTTACACCTCCATACTGCACTATATTTTACAGCGATTGCAACTGTTGATTGGAATTTGTTAATGAAAACACCTTTATTCATCTGGCTGCATAGAAAATTGACATTTAAAAGCCGGTTTTAAAGAGTAAAAAATATGTTTTTATCAACAATCTCATAATTTTTTAATTCAAGTGCTAAAACTTTCTAAAACTACAATTTATTATTTTTTCTATGCTGTTATTTAAGATTGATTTTTTCTTTTAAGTTAATAAATAATTGAACAGCTAATTTAATAAGAATTTCATATTTTGCAAGGTCGGAATTGTTCATATTATCTCCATTATTAATAAAATTCTTCTTATTAGATTGTTCAATCATTTTTTTATTGTAGTTGTTGAATTTCAAGGACATATATGTATAATATAACAAAATATAGAAAGATCATTTTCTGATATCTGTAAGCTTGCCTTTCAGAATTTTTCTGGTATATAGAAAGTTACGTCGCATCTCGAGAAATGAATTCCTTAGGCCAAATAGAAAAAAAAATTTAAAAATTTTTTATTTGAGCCTTCTTTTAAGAATTACAATCAAATAATAGTACAAGATCCGAATTAAGGTCGACCTTCACCCATCTGTTTACCGAATGAAAGTTATTTTTTATGAAATGTAAAATTTTTACAAATATCCCTGTTGTGGGTTGTCCTAAAAAATATGGTCCAGACAACTTTTAATAAAATATCAAAACTTGGAAAGCTTGTAAATTTTATTTTTTGACTGATATTTTGTGGACAATCATATACCACCGTATTTGCAATAAAATTATCTTTATTTATATATGTGAGGAAATGAATTAACAGATGAACGTAATTACTATTCACAACTTGTATAAATGCGAAAATAGTGAACGAAAAGAGGCAGACAGCATAGCTGCTGCATATTCTTTATGGCTTTTACTTTCGAGTAGATCAAAATTCGTTAGATGTGAAAGTCAGTGAAAAATTTCTAAAAATTTTACTCTTGATATTTTCACTAAAAGTAGTCTGGACCACTTTTTTTTAGGCAACCCATTGCAGGGATATTTGTTAACATTTTATATTTCATAAAAAATAACTTTCATCCGGTTAACAGATCGGTGAAGGTCGATCCTAATTGGGATCTTAGACTATAATGCAAAAATTGTTTTAAATAAAATATTTTTAAATTAATTAAAAAAATGGAAATTTTCATAACAAATAAAGTAGTAGAAAATAAATTTTACTGTAATTTTTCATTGTATTTCTTATCTGTTTGTTAAATTTCACAGATTCATTAATCCTTTGAAATAATTATCAAAATTTGCAATTTTGTATTTTAGAAATTATGCGTGTTTATATGAAACTTAACAAATCTTAGCAGGATAATAAATTGTAATAGACTTTTTTTTCTACAACCATTCGTAAAATTAAAAACGATAATTAACGAAGCCGTATCACGTTAAAGGTACATCGTCATCATTATTGATATTCTCGATATAATTCCCAAGAGATGCGTCATGATTATGGCATGTATAGATTCTTTCATAACAAAACAAATTGATAACGCTTGAGATCTTTGAGATGAAACTCCACCCCATGAAGTTTCACCTTCTCAATCAATGATATCAATCAATTCAATTTTATGAAAATAGAATACACAATTTCTAGTGGACTTTCTCCTCAGATAAATATTACCCCAGAATTACTCTCACCCTCTCTCTCAAGAACAGACTTTTCATACCTTAGTGCCAATCGAAATTTTTAATATACTCTTCAAGGACTGTCAGAATCCGTAATTTAAGTTGAACCTATTTTCATAAGGATTGTGCGATGTCCTTTCTTACTATTATTACATCCTTAAATTTAAATTATTCCATTCTATTTCTTTGTGATTTTAAATAAATATCTTATAGAAAAAAATCAATAAATACGTATCAATAATTTTGTTTATTAAATAATAATAATAATAATATTGTTATAATTAACATAAATATAAATTTTAATTATTAATTGACATTAAAAGGCACTATAATTTCCATTCCGTACTGTGTCAATTATGATTTTTTATGCCTATTTGCCAGAAGAAACTCCATCTTCTAATCCAGAAATTTCATCAATAGATCTACGATACCTTATTCCTTCGGAAACGGAAGATTCTATAATACTTGCACCCACCACATCCACTTCTGATTTTTTATCCACGGGGATTAGTAATTCAACAATTAAAACAACTGAAATATTAATTTTAATTCCATTTAAATTTAGCATTTTTGTTTCATAATTTTGAGAAAGAAATGGGATTTTTGTGTGAAAAAGTAACAAATTTCCATCCATCCATCCCAACTTTGACGATTATAACGTATATCAGATTAAGTCATTCAAAACCCATGTCAACAGAAAGCGTGTTTTTTCAGTTGCTGGAAGCTTTGTTACAAAAGCAAGGAATAGGCGACTTTACGATCGTTCATTGAATGCGATTGTGTTTTTAAGATTCCACGTCTATTCCAAGTCTAGCTAGTAATATTGTGTTTTTGTTACTACAATATGCCATTAGTTCGATTTAAATCTAAGCATATTATAACTATCACGAGTATGACAGAGTATATGCGTTAAGCAATGTATCTAAGTAAGAGGTATTATAGATGTTATATGAAATTGCAAAAGTGACTTTTATCGTGGCTGCGATGTCTTTTAAGCTATACAACAGTCTGTTCTCTGCCTGTAGAGAGTGAGGATCAACACATATATATAATACCTCTCACTTTAATACATTGCTTAACGCATGTATTCTGTCATACTCGTGATATTTATATCCCTAGATGTAAATTGAACTAGTGGTATATCAAAAATACAATAATCAGTCATTTTTTGTTAATTACTTTTTAAAGTACTTCCAGCATAAATGCATTTGTGGATAGATTTGACCTATTTCTTTTTCACATACTCAGAATAATGTTAGCTGTGAGATCCCAAAGTTACGGGATTTTTGGTCGTTTAGTCCTCCCTTTTACGATATTAAAAAATTCGCTCGACAGAATTGAAAAAAAAAGTAAGAAAGTTGAAAGGAATGTTTTTAGAATAATATATAAAAAATAAATTTTAGATATTAATTTTCGTTTTCGAGGCATAATGATCTCGTGTTTTAAACGGTCAAAATTACAACTTTGGGATTTACTAGTAAGCCCTAATAATTTCTTGAATTTTTTTTTTTAATTCTGTCGAAAAAAACGAAAAAAAATTTACACTAGCTTTAGCATAAGTACTGCAAAGCAGCATATGAGCATATTTTTCGTTGCTTTAATAAGAAATTATAGTGTTTGCTAGAGTGAAATAAATTTGTATCAAATACAAAGATCAAATACAAAGATAGATTCACGAGCTTTTACGGATTCCTTACTTGTTTCTGGCTGATTATTGGCGGGCTGTGTATCAGTATCACTCTCTATATAATCTGTTTCAGTTTCACTGATTGTATCTTGTCTTTCAATTTCACGTACTTCTTCAATAGGTGCTGATTGAACACTTTGGAATGTAATTTCCAAAATTAAAATAGCTGTAATAATAATGAAAAGTAAAAATAATTTTCTATAGAGAGTGTTATATTACTTTCTTTTCTATAGTTTGAGAAAATTCTTATTTTAAGGAAATATGTTTCAAAAACAATTTTTTACAAATGTGGCAGAAAAAAATACAAAATTTAAAAACTTACCCGCAAATAAGAACATTGTTAATTTATTCATTTTGGATTTTTTTTGTTAAATATAGTCTTTACTACTCACAATATGAAACACTAGATACTTTGGAAACGAAATTTTCACTTAATATATATTAAAAAATTTCATTGAATTTATGTCACGACCACTTTAATTTAGATAAAAATTAAAAATTTTGTTAATAATATCAATTTAAAAAGGCAGTAAAAATATTGAGCAATCGAAAATCGTAAAAATGATGAAATATAAAATATAAGTTATGAAAACCAATTGAAATTGCACTTGAATAAAAAAAAAAGCCCAACCACAAAAGGCATACAACTTTTTGATCGAAAGATTTTTGTCTGATTGGTTTTTATATCTCAATTATTTTTTACAATTCAAATAAAGAATCCGGGATGAAAACTTGTTGATTTGTTACACTCGAATAACAGTAGATTTCGCCTCTGTTGAAAAAGTGCGTTGGATTAGTAATTTCAGATTGAATTAATGTACAGTTTCTTTTCCCAACTGGCAACTCGAAAACAATAACACAATCGATTTTGTGTTTAGTATTGAAATGTCTTTGGCGACTCGATGAGTAAATACACAACTATCTTATGGAGTTTAGGCTTCACAATCTTTGAAAATTTTACACTGGTTGGAGAATAGAGTTAATAAAATAGTTTTTGGAAAAAAAAGCATCGAACGCACCTTTCTGTTTAATCATATGCTTGCAATTCCTGCCAGGCAAGTTAAATTTAAATAAAAAAAATTTTTTAACAGAAAGAAAACCGACTTTAAAAGATAAACTTTTCCAAAACAAATTAATATGCACTAAAAAGTAAAAAAATTGCGATAATATAATGTAGTTTAAATTATTGTTATTTTTGGAGTCGGTGTCAGTCAAGGAAACAACTCTGACAGAACACATTAGCTTGGCTGACATCGACTCCAAAAATAACAATAATTTAACATTATATTATCGTTATTTTTTTACTTTTTAGTGCATATTAATTTGTTTTGGAAAAGTTATCTTTTGTAGTCGGTTTTCTTTTTGTTAAAAGTTTTTATTATTTTGTGATTTTTAATGAATCTGAAGTACAAAAACTAATTTTTCACTAAAAAAAAGAATCATCGAAATCAGTTGGCGTGAAACTGAGTTATTCGTCCTCTTGTCGTGCATACTTAATGGAGCTTTAAAATAGATAAAAAATCATCAAAATCGGTTCACCCAGTCAAAAG
Organism: Chrysoperla carnea; assembly: GCF_905475395.1. Classification (NCBI taxonomy): domain Eukaryota; kingdom Metazoa; phylum Arthropoda; class Insecta; order Neuroptera; family Chrysopidae; genus Chrysoperla; species Chrysoperla carnea. The sequence continues at coordinate 36,009,203 of NC_058339.1, forward strand.
TTCTGAGGTAAAACACATACAAAAAGATACAGTCGAATTGATTACTTCCTCCTTTTTTGTTTGAAGTCGGTTAAAAATATAAAAAACCACCGACAAATGTTGCGGGTATGAAACCCTAAACTTGACTTTAAGCATTGCTAAAGAACACTGTTCATTAAATTAACTTGTTACAAATTGTTGGCAAACTAATTATAATTAATTAATTAGTAATAAAGTATGCAACAATAATGTAAAATATCAAACTTTAAATCTGTCTGTGACGGTACATATTGTATTGAAAAGTTTACTCTGTCTGCGACTGTACCTTATTGTTTTTCAACTTTAGTTCTTTTTATTGCCACCAGTCGGTACACAAAAAACGCAGCTAACTAGATTCATGTTTAAGAACTACCTCTTTGAAATTCGAACTGGCACAGCAACAACATGTTGGAATAATTAATCTAAATTATTTATTCCATCATGCCTTCACTTTATTTTTTAACACATCTTTAGTGTGTGGCAATATAATTAAATTTATTAAATTTTAATATTTCTTTTTTTAATTCTTAATAAGAATTTATATTTATTTGCAATACGACAATGTTATCAAATATTTTGTGAAATGTCGTTTCTTTGAAAGACGCACAGTTTGAAGAGTGAAATAGACACTCTTCAATTATTTAAAATTGTGTAATTTAATATTGGTTTTTTCTACCTGTGTTTTTGTGACTTTTCGAATCTCATATGTGGGCACAGCCCCTTAAAAATGTAAATTAGGGAGCTGGATTCACAGTGATCGCAAGCTACATACAGGAAACTTTTATTTTTAATTATATATTTTATATATAAGTTAATTTTTTTTCTAAATTCAAATCGTAAGATATTTTTTCCAAAACTTTGTATTTTGGTTTTAATTTCAACATGTAAAATTCATGTAAGTGTAAAAACAAGGCTGATGCCTTGTGAATTTATATTTTTCTAAAGTATGTATACTCAAACAATTATATTTTTTTTTTTGAATTAATCAAATAAACAAACTTTATAGTTTTTGGTATTTTAAACGTAGACTTTTTTTTTTGTATTGTTAATACTTTCTGGGGGGTAATCGCCTTCGGCGTTATCTTTGGGCCTAGCACGCACTTTGATCTGTTTCGGTTTTATTTTCAGACCGGGATGTTTCCCTTTAGCGACACTGTTTAATATTTCTTTTCTTTTTTTTGGATATCGTAAATATTAATCCGAGTGTTCTGGGGGGTGCGAGGAATTTTGGCTGAGGCTTACTTCTTGTTCTCGACGCAAGTCGAGAAACAATTAAGTATTTAATTTGGGAAGAGTAAAAATACGTTTCTTTTTTTTTCTAATTACCTCACCAAAACATTAATTCCCGCATCACTTGGTAGCGAGAGCGTTAACTACCAATTTCGTTTACACTTGGTAGCGAGCGTATCACTTTGTTAGCAGAGCTCCGCGAGCTACGATTTTCGTACATTTGGTAATGAGCGTAACACTTTTTTAGTTTTTTGCGTTATATCTGGTTACGTTACTTTAAAGAATCTACGTTTAATTTTCTCTAAAATTTTTTTGACTAGTAAAGTTTTCTTGTATGTAGTTTGTGGAATCACGTAAGTTGAATATTTTCGTATATAAATTTGAAATTTTGAAAATTAAAAAAAAAAAATTTTTTTTACATAATATTGGATATTTATTAAAATAATATCTAATATTTTTTTTTGGTATTTGTTCAAGGAATTGACATTATAAATCCAATTATATAACATTGACTAGTTTGAATTAATTAGATTTTGTTTTTGTTTTTTTACACATTTTATGTAATCTTAAAATATATTGCTATTTTGATTACCTTTATTGGTCTACTATTTAAGTTGTAAATCCAAATTTTATTTCATAGTTTTTTTTTGTATGTTTCTTTATTGGCTATTTTTTAAAAAAAAAAAAAACTTTTTTTTTTATTTACATGAATATTTATTTTGAAACAAGTTCATATTTCATCAAAATTAATTCAAACGTTTGTAATTTTTACTTTGTTGAACTTTACTAATTTCTTTTTTTGTTTTCGTTTCGTTAATTTTTTTTTTGAGGAAATCAAATAAAAGGGAAAAATGTCGTCTGACGACGAAGATTTTCGTGGTTTTCCAAAACCTGTTAAAGACGAAAAATACAACAACAAAAGAATACAAACGGATTTTAATATGCTCGACAAAGATGTTCAAGTATCAGTTCAACAAAAGGATGAGACAATACAATGTTTAATAGATCCGGTACCATCAACGTCGTGTGAAACTATGCAAGCAACAAAATATATTCATGTGGATCATTTAACACACATTATTTCATCACTAAATACCAAGATAAGTAAAGAGAAATCTCAAGATTTTAAATTTAGATTTGAATCTCTTACAAATAACATTAAAATTTTAGATTTATTTGATACAGGTTCAATTATTAATTTTATTATCGAAACCAATAATATTGTTTCATTAAGTTTAGTTGATGAAAATTCTCTTATTAAATTTTTAATTACAAAATGTAATTCAAATACAAAACACTTTTGGTCAAAGCAAATTTCAAATAATAAAACTTGGACTTATATTTCAAACATTTTATTATCTGAGTATATATCTCCTGCACAATTGCAAATTGCAATTGATAGATACATTAGAAGAAGACAACTTCCAAATGAAAAGTTTTCTGATTTCGTAACTGATATTTTGAAATACTCGCAAATACTAATGCCTAAAGAGGACATTAAAATAGTTATACAAATTATATTTGCCCATGTTAATCAGAAAACCTTTAATTTGATTAAATTGCTTCCAATTCCTGAAACTTTAGTTTCTTTAAATTCTTTTGTAAGAAATTTACAAGAAATAATAACAAGAAAAAATTCATTTAATAAATTTAACTTGTATCAAAATAGAAGACAAAATAGTGTTAATGATCAAAATTCTAGTCTGGTTAATATTGAACAAAATGTTCAAAATGTTCAAAATGTTAAGGATCTTAAGCCTGAAACTACAGGGCAAAATGATAAAAAAGCTTCTGTTCAGATAGCAAAATCAAATTTAAATAGAAGTAAATCTATATTTTGTGTTTATTGTAAACGATCAGGACACAAAATTCAACAATGTATAAAATTAGCCAATAGAGACACATCAAGTTCAAAAAACTTGAACCATGCCACACACTAGGTTCTTCAAAAAATGCATCTTCGATGCCCTTAATTTATGTTTCTGTGAACAATATTAAAATATTATCTCTTTTAGATTCGGGATCAACTATAAATGTGATTTCTAGAAAAATGTTTAGTAAATTAAAAATTAAGAAAGTTATTTATGAAGATGAAAAAATTACTGTTACATTACCGGGATCAAATTATGTAGCTATGAAGAAGAAGGTTACGTTACATGTCAAGATTAGTAATTTCAGCTGGAATTTAGAATTTTACTTAATGGAAAAATCCATTTTTGATATGATTATTGGAGCACCGTCTCTCAACAAATGTGGTATGATTTTAGATATTAGTAATAACAAAGTATTTTTTAATTCATTTAGAAATATTGAAATTCCTTTTGAAAAAAATTGCACACAATTTTTCGTTAATATTATTTGTGAATTACCACTAAATTTGTCAGAAAAGGATAAAGAATTTATGGATTCATTATATAAAAAGTATAAGTCAGTATTTTCTGAAATTCCTGGGAGAGCAAAAAATTATGAATATCATATTAAACTTAAAGATGATACACCAGTTTATAAAACTGCATATTTTTTACCAAAAGATAAATCTTTACTCTTAAAGCAACATTTGGATGAGCTTTTGAAATTAAATATTATAGTTCCTAGCCAGTCTAGTTATGCATCTCCTGTGTTTTTTGTTAAAAAACAGGATGGTTTTCGCATGGTAGCTGACTATAGGTTCGTTAATAAAAAAATTGTGTTTGATCCGATTTCAAATGTATCGATCAATCACGTATTTTCTAGTCTAGGAGGCGCAAAAGTGTTTTCTACCTTGGATATGTCAAAGAGCTACTACCAGTGTAGCTTGAGTAAAGAGAGCAGAGATATTACTGCTATTAATACGCAATGGGGACAATTTTCTTTTGTTTGTTGTCCGTTTGGACTTAATATTAGTTCTCAATGCTTATATCGTTTTCTAATTAAAGAATTTAACGATTTGTTGAATGTGTGTATCTTAATTTATTACGATGATATTATAGTTTTTTCAAGCTCTATTGATGATCATAAAATTCATTTAAACCAGGTATTAAGTAAATTTAAAAAACTTAATTTAACTTTAAATCCAAATAAAAATAAATTTTTTATGGCACGTCTAAAAATTCTTGGCCATATTATATCATCAGAAGGTAGACGTCCTAATCCTGACAAAATTAGTGCTATTTGTGACATGCCAATTCCAAAAAATATAAAGGAATTGCAAAAATTTATCGGAATGGCAGCGTTTTTTGCTCGCTATATTGAGCATTTTAGTTCTATTGTTGCACCTTTGAATGAATTAAAAAAGAAAAATGTTCAATTTAAAATAACTGATGTACATGTCGAAGCTATTTCTAAATTAAAAAGAGCTTTAACATCTGCACCAATTTTGAAATTTCCTATTTTTGACGATAAATATCCCTTTGTTGTGAGAACGGATGCGTCATCTGTTGGCCTAGGAGCCGTTTTATTACAAAATATTAATGGGAATTTACACCCAATTGAATATTGTTCTAGAAAATTAAATCCCGCTGAAATGAGATATTCCGCTTATGAGTTAGAGCTTTTAGCTGTAATTTTTTCATTAAATACTTTTAGTGACTACCTTGTCGATAGACATTTTTTCTTAGAAACCGATAACAATGCTTTAGTGTATCTTTTTAATTCACCACAAAAATTTAACAAACTTTCGAGATGGATTTTGACACTGTCAAAATTCAATTTTACACCGAAACATATTAAGGGCATAGATAATACTGCAGCAGATTGTTTATATAGATTGTTTTCGAATGGTAATTTCTCTACAAATAATTTTTTATTAAAAAATGAAAATGGTAGTAATTATTCGGGTGAAGATCCATCTTTAATTGACAATAATAATTTGGTCAAGGATGAATCTTTACAAAACGACCCGGTTTTTCTATTAAATACTTTAGTTACTGAACCTCAGGGTTTTCTTTCAATTAAGCTTGCACAAGAGAATTGTAATCAGTGTAAATTCATAATGGATCAATTAAAAAATGGCCATAATGTTAATAACTTTTCACTTAAAGACGGTCTTTTGCTGCGCGAAGTTGGACGGAATAAATTGAAACGAATAGTTCTACCAGATTCAATGCTTGAATATGTCATTAAATATTATCATAATTCTTTATATGGTCAGCATGGTGCTGTAACTAAAACGTATAGAGAAATTGCCAAGAGATTTTATCATAATTTATTATATAAAAAAGTTGTAGAATTTATTAAGAATTGTACAGTTTGTCAACAATTTAAACCTTATAATAAAAATACCAATGTGCACACAAAGTCAACGGTTCCCACTGGTATTTGGGATAAACTTTACATAGACTTTATCGGTCCTTTAATTCCATCTTTGGATGGTGGAATGAAATATATTTTAGTTATTCTTGATTCATTTAGTAAATTTGCTATTACATACTCTACACGTAGGGCAACAGCGGAAGTAGTTCTTAAATTTCTTCATAAAACCTTTATGCAATTTGGTTACCCTGCATGTGTTGTTAGTGATAATGCCAAATGTTTTGTGGCTCAAAAATACAAAAATTTTTTATTCAATCATGGTGTTAGAGCAGCTTATATTTCAAGTTATCACGCATGTGCTAATATGTCCGAGAGATTAAATAGAAATTTAAAAATTAATATGGCGTGTATTATAAAGCAATATGCCTTGGAGCATAAAGCTTGGACTAAAGTTTTACCATATTTTACTTTTCAATATAACAATAGTTACCATACTTCTATTGGAACTTCTCCAGTCGAAATTTTTTTTAAACGACGTTTAAATAACACCTTGGATTTAGGGCTAGAAACTTATAATTATTTTACGGCAGATAAACCACCAACACATGAAGAGGTTAAACAAGCATTAGTTAAAATGAATCAAATTATAAATAAACGTAAAGCTAATACTGTAGATGTTAAATACAGGGTGGATCAGATGGTCTGTGTGAAGCTTCCTAAGTATCGTGCGACCTTTGATACTGACAGTAAATTTCAGCCTAGATATTCAGGTCCAAAAAGAATTTTACGTTTTACTGGACCAGTGTCGGTCGAGCTTTTTGACGAGAATGATAATACTTTATCTCGTGTGCATGTTAGTCACCTGAAGCCCTATCAACCACAAATAGTGCAAAATTAATTTTTTTTTTTTTTTTCTTCTCTCCTCTCTCCGCTTTATTCTCTTTTTCTTTATTCTTCGAATTTTTTTAGGGCGGGGGAGTGTTACAAATTGTTGGCAAACTAATTATAATTAATTAATTAGTAATAAAGTATGCAACAATAATGTAAAATATCAAACTTTAAATCTGTCTGTGACGGTACATATTGTATTGAAAAGTTTACTCTGTCTGCGACTGTACCTTATTGTTTTTCAACTTTAGTTCTTTTTATTGCCACCAGTCGGTACACAAAAAACGCAGCTAACTAGATTCATGTTTAAGAACTACCTCTTTGAAATTCGAACTGGCACAGCAACAACATGTTGGAATAATTAATCTAAATTATTTATTCCATCATGCCTTCACTTTATTTTTTAACACACCTTTAGTGTGTGGCAATATAATTAAATTTATTAAATTTTAATATTTCTTTTTTTAATTCTTAATAAGAATTTATATTTATTTGCAATACGACAATGTTATCAAATATTTTGTGAAATGTCGTTTCTTTGAAAGACGCACAGTTTGAAGAGTGAAATAGACACTCTTCAATTATTTAAAATTGTGTAATTTAATATTGGTTATTTCTACCTGTGTTTTTGTGACTTTTCGAATCTCATATGTGGGCACAGCCCCTTAAAAATGTAAATTAGGGAGCTGGATTCACAGTGATCGCAAGCTACATACAGGAAACTTTTATTTTTAATTATATATTTTATATATAAGTTAATTTTTTTTCTAAATTCAAATCGTAAGATATTTTTTCCAAAACTTTGTATTTTGGTTTTAATTTCAACATGTAAAATTCATGTAAGTGTAAAAACAAGGCTGATGCCTTGTGAATTTATATTTTTCTAAAGTATGTATACTCAAACAATTATATTTTTTTTTTTGAATTAATCAAATAAACAAACTTTATAGTTTTTGGTATTTTAAACGTAGACTTTTTTTTTTGTATTGTTAATACTTTCTGGGGGGTAATCGCCTTCGGCGTTATCTTTGGGCCTAGCACGCACTTTGATCTGTTTCGGTTTTATTTTCAGACCGGGATGTTTCCCTTTAGCGACACTGTTTAATATTTCTTTTCTTTTTTTTGGATATCGTAAATATTAATCCGAGTGTTCTGGGGGGTGCGAGGAATTTTGGCTGAGGCTTACTTCTTGTTCTCGACGCAAGTCGAGAAACAATTAAGTATTTAATTTGGGAAGAGTAAAAATACGTTTCTTTTTTTTTCTAATTACCTCACCAAAACATTAATTCCCGCATCAAACTTCTCCAAACAGAACCGATTTTGAAGATCTCGTCTATTTTAGTTGTTTCGGCTAAGAAATCATAAAATCACACTTGAAACATAGCAAACAACAATCTTCATGAAATTACCTTTCAACTTAAACAAAAAAGTTCAAATTGGTTCATTCATTTAGGAGCTACGATGCCGAAAACACAAAGCGAGTAGGCTGAGTTTTAAGTTCTTGTTTCGGTTAAGTATCTTAAAAAATGTGACACATCACTCTGTATGACTGTGTAAAATTTCAAATCGATATTCTCATAAATAACGAAAATATGAAGATGTCTTCATCTTAAATGCGACACACTATAGAAAAATATTTGTCATTGATATTTGCTAATTGTCATTTGCTTGATATTTTCTTGTCCATCTGCTCAAATAATTACCTTAGTTGTCTTGAACTTATTAAAATTTTTTCTCGTGAATTAAAAATCAAATTTAATTGTTTATGCAGTAAAATAGACAATTTACTATAATAATTGCACGTAGGCAGACTCATTTCATAGATAGCATACAGATGTAGTAAATTATTATAAATATTCACTTATATTTTAGTAGTCAGTCACACCCATTAATTTTACATTAAGTTTAATAACATTTTACAAAAGCTAAATAAATAAATTAAATTCTAAAACATTTAAAAATCATTTTAAAATTATTTCTATTTATAAAATTTTTATTAAAAATTATGTGTAAAAGAACGCTACCAACGTCATAAAAAATGTATACATTATATCCCTAGATAATTACGAATAAGATTTTGTATTTCGAATTTGTCAAAAATATATGGATTTATAAATTATTTATATCACTGACTGACTCATCACGAAATCTCCGAAGCTATCGGTCCGATTAACTTCAAATTTCGCATACTTACCTCTTTCGTGACATAGACGTCCACTAATTTCTATCCCAACGGTCGTAAAAGAGGGAACTTTTATGCCAACATTTAAAATTCAAGGACAAGTATACCACAGGATACTCTTATGGCCAATCCTAATGAACAGCTTTCGTTTCTGCAGTTATACTTTCTTGGTGAAGATAAGCTTGAACGAGACATTCGTTGTGGAATTTCCCCAGGCGTTAAGCCAGAATTGGTAAACCAATTACAACAGATGCTTCATAAACATAACCGGTAAATTATCGATTTCAAGACCGCTATAGATTCAGTTACTAAAGACCAAAAGGAGTTCAAAGTTGTTATCAATGCTGATAAAAAGCCCTCTGGATAACTCAAAGGTCGTTACAATACCCCTCAATCTAAAGAAGTTGCTGTCCTTATTGTCGGACCAGATTTCGAAAAAAGAGATATCATCATCTACTGTAGAGGCAATAAATTGATACGAATTAGCAAGACGCATCGTGCTTACGACACTCTTCAATAGACTTTGATGTTTTTCCGTGGAGAAGATGGTTATTACTTAAATATTCCAAAATGTGATGCTAATACAAAGGACTCTCATCAATAAGACAGTCTCTGCTTCAGAATTCTATAGTTATATTGGAACGTCGTGGAGAAAACAATTATGTGATGCTCTTTTTGGTCGATGTTCTTAGTTTTATGGTGGCAATTTTTTCGTGATGTAGACCTACTGGGGATCCCGCCACAATAAATAACGTGAACGTATCCCAATACACAGTATCTCATGGATGATGTGGAAATCTGTGTATTCAATAACTGGCACTATATTTTCTTATTTAAAATTTGAAAAATTTACAATAAATATCAAATCGAAATTAAACACTTCGTTAATAAAAGAAGTATAAATTCACATCCAAATGGTTAGTGTGCAGAGCAAAGCAGGCGGGAATCGGCTAGTATTATTATAAACTAGAAACATCTTCTATACAGGATATTTCAACAATTAACTTAGCCAATTGTTTGTTTTCACTTATTTGTTTATTAGATTATTATAAATTTTACATAACGTGTTATATTTTTAAAAAGACTTTTAATAATTTTGACATCCAAATTAATTAAATAATGACAATATTTTTTTTTGCATTTCAATTTGTATCATTTGCCACTATGGTAGGCAAGTTGATTTTAATCGAAGACAACCGCTCTAAGTTTCAGGAGTGATTGTCATATTTTCATTCGAGTCATCATCATTCTCCTGGATAGATCTGCGTTCTCTTAACAATTCCACACGAGCTACATCAGGATCAGGCATTAGACTGAAATTTTCTTCAATAGGTGCAGAGTTAACACTTGTTGTAAATGTAATTCCAAATATTAAAAGAGCTGTAATAATTATAATAGTTAGATATTTGCTTTTAAATGAAGTGATACAATTTTCTTTTATTTTTTTCATTTTCCTTTAGGAACTGTATAAAATAAGCTACAAGTGAACTATTCGCCTTTTTTTATTTTTAAATTTAATTAATTCTGCTCTCTCAAATTACTTTACAAATGATACCCGTTAACATTTTAGGATAAGTTTATTGGTATGGATATTCGATATTCAAATTTATTCAAATTTTCGGCGTACCTTATACACCTCAAAGATCACTCCATTAAATAAAAATTTCAAAATTGCGTTTATTTAAAAAAAAAATTTTAAATACCAAGAAAACTTGACATGCTTTTAAACAATTATTTTTTTCTGTTATGTTATCGATACGTTAAAAATAAAAATTCTTAAACTTACCAGAAATTAAAAATATTGTTTTATTCATTTTGAATAGTATTTGAATATGCTTTTACGGTTAGCGGTGCTGAGATTAGAATTTTCTCATTTTTATACTTAAAAATTGAATCGAATATATGTCATGACCATGTAAATGAAGAGATAACGTTTAAAAAAATTAATACTTGGTAGTCCCATCAAAGTAGAAATTTTCTGAAGTTTTGTGTACACAAATGCCACCTATGCCAATTTTTAAGAAGCTTTCTATCTGTACAATAAAAATTTTCATTAGGGCAGAAAAAATTTTGAATAAAAAATACTTTTTATGGACAAGATTTTATTGTACTAAAAAGTAGGAAATAATTTTTTATGAATCATCCAAACATAGCTTGAGGCGCTCAATGTATAATATCAACATTGATTCGGAGCATCTCAGTGTATGTATGTAACTAATTTTTGTGCGGGGGGAATCCTATAACTCAATTTTTCTCATAATAGTCATGTATGAGTGACTCCTAAAAAAAATTATTTGCTACTGTTTAGTACAATAAAAGCTTGGTCCTAAAAAGTATTTTATATTTAAATTTTCAAATTAAGACTTAATAAGGATTTATATAAAATATGGTGGAAGCGATCGGTTGAAGATAACTGCTTCAAAATTGCAAGATTCCACCCGGACAAACATAAATACATACATTGCAAGTTGAATAAAAGTTTGTAATAACAAAAAAAAAAAAGAGCGATCAAAGATTTTTCACGTTTTTTCACAATTTTTTGCAAATTTAATGGAAAACTAAGCATTTTAGGGATTCAGTACAAATTATCGAGTGTAAAATTTTCGATCGATTTGTATGTAATAACTTACTTATCTATCATCATGATTTCTGATAAATTTACATCTACTTGCAAATTTCCGCGTTATTGGTTTTTTTTTTTTAATTTTTCTTAAAAACTGTGCATTTTAGGAGAAAAATACTTCAAATACAATTTTTTCAAGCATGAAACTTTAAATCTATATCTGTATATTTTGACTGTTTCAAATTTTTCTCATTTCCTGAAAAATTGATACCTTTTTTTTCGCAAATGAAGATTTTTATTCTACAGGTAAAAAGTTAAAAATTGGCCTTTGCTGTACCCAAAACTCCAATTAATCATATCAAATTTCACCTAACTTGATGGGACTAAGATATATAATTTTAAAAATTAATTACATTAGGCAATTAGAAACCATAAAAGTGATGCAACTCAAGTTAAGGTCGTCTTAGATAAAATAAATAAGCGTACTGAAAGAAAAGTTTTTTCTAAAGTAATCAATGTTAAGAAAAAAAGAGGGTCATTGTAAAGGAATCGATTGTATCGTAAATTATTGTTATTACCTGAAATTAAAAACAGCAATTTCGAATCATAAACCAGATTACCTCAATGTTTTCGATGGCAGTTTTGTCCAACCCTTTGTAACATAATTCAAAAATCCATTTTTATTTTGGAGAGCTATTCATTTTATATTTATTATTATAAAATATTTTTAATGTTTTAAAATAATACTTTAAAAAAGAAAAATCCGGATGATTGATATGTACGTTATGCTATAATGGGCTTAATGTTTAGTGTAAAATTTTGGCATAAATTCATAATAATATGTATGTTTCGTTTTTTTACTTCAGCTTTTAAATATAAATATTAATTTTATAATAATATTTAAATTATTTCCTTATTTATTATTAAAGATCCACTATATCCCTATATATTATACATGCGAAAGTAAGCACGTTTGTTTGTTTGTTTGTTTGTTACGCTTTCACGCTAAAAGTAGCGAATGGTTCTTAATGAAATTGTACAGCTATATAGCTCATACTCAGAATAACACATGAGATATCATTTATAAAGATATATTAATTTTTAAAAAAAATTTTTAATTAATTTGTTTGACATTACCATAAATTACAGATTTCTGTAAAAGTAGTCATTTGACATTACCATAAATTACAGATTTCTGTAAAAATAGTCAATATAAAATATTTCACGGCCATCTTTTCTGATATATTCAATGAATAATTACGACTATTATACATTTAAAAAAATAGAAAACCATACATGTATTTTACCTGTGTAAAACAATCCTTACTAATAGTTCGAGTGTTATAGAACGGGAATAAGCGGTAGCACTTTATCAACCTTTACTTTTAAACCCAGCGAAGCGGGTGGGTATCACTCTTGTGTTGTCTAATTATTATTTTAATTTTAAAACGGTTGAAAATACTCACTTTTTCTAAAATTATCCACAACGTGTTATAATAAATTAGCGGATTTTTATAGGCAATTTGGAAGTTTCTAGTTGTTAACTTCCCAGTATAGGAAGTTATTGTAACGGATCCGATTTTTGAAATCGAAATTTTCAATGTATCTTTATGTTTCATGGTAAAGTTTGAATATTGCTGCCATAGTGACTGCTTGACGATATTAATGATTTTCTCAATAATGACCTGACCTTTCTGGAATTTTTCCAAACATTAAACTGTTAATAACTGAAAAACGGCGAAATTTAGGAGAAAATCGCTGGGAGGTTTTTTGACGTAAAATTACCTAGAAGTGGCTTTATTTAGTTCCAAAAATTGATATTTAACTGTTTCTATGAGAGGGAAGGAATATACAAAATTTGGCAACATTCGGGCAAGAATCAGTAATACACACTCAACTCTGTCTCGCGTCGCGCCTGCTCTATGAGTTATTAATGGAAAGTATATAACGGTTTGTAGAAAAATTAATTTAAACGATTACTCTTATATTTATTATTCTATCCATAACCATAAAAACAATTTAAAATTCTGACGATCCAAAATAATAAAAGTACTACGAGTTGTACGTATATATTATGTTATGTCATCACGCAAATTTATTGCATGGGATTTTTAAAAAAATACATGTGCGTGTATTTAATATTTAAAAAAAAAAAAACATATAAGCATTTAATTTTTGTAAAAAATTTCTCGGTATTTTAAATTACTTCAATTATTAAAAAAAAAATATGTCAACAAACATTTTCGTCAAAAATACGTTGACCGGAAATAAGTTATTATTTTTAAGAACAACCATAATCATTGTTGGATTTCGCACACAAAATAGTCGATCGTATATTGATTTATATTGTTGCTCTAGTGTCATAGTCTGGATCAGAATGGCAGTACTATCAATATATAAAACAAAATATAGTATAAAACAAAATCGCTTCCCGCTGTCTGTACTATCATTAAAACTACGCAACGGATTTTGATGGGGGTTTTTTCTAATAGATAGAGTGATTAATGCATCGATTAAACTCAAATATTGACAAGATATACAACCAGCTTCATTGTCTTCATCTATTTTTATCCTTGGGGAGGTGGAAAAGTAGAGCGAGAAAGTGGGGATGAATAATCGAATATTTTCAAATATACCCAAGTGGGGTTTCAAATAAAAGAGCATGACATGTACATTACAAAAATGTAACCCCTGCGCAAAAGGATGTGGGGAGAGGGGTGAAAGTGGGAATATTGCCCAGCAAAGCGGGTAGTTCTCGGCTAGTTATGTATAAACCGCGAGTATATATATAACTTCAGAAAGAGATAAAATGTACGTCAAGGCAACTTGGAAGTAATTTTTGTCGGGAGAAAGGGTGACTTTTTGCTGTTGTAAACAAGAGTACCTTATTTTCAACTTTGAAGATGACTTTTGTTACTTGTTGAACTTTATGAATGTAGACGAAAAGTAAGAATACAATTTTTCGATATCTGCCTAAATTTTCGAAATATTGAATTTTAAATAATTAAACAAAATTTTCAATTTTGAAAATTACTCCAGTTATCGAAAAATTGTATTCTTACTTTTCGTCTTATATTGTCAAGTTAACATAATTCTCCGTCAAAATATATATTTTTTAAATTTGTGTCCCCACTACCGTGCTCATACATCCTTAATTAGTCGGGCACAACAGATTATTAACGTTTTAACTTTTAATTTAAATAGTTTTTTTTTTATTTCCACCGACAAGTATTGGAGAAATCTATGAAAACATATCATCCATCTACCGCTTTCCCATAAGACCAATATGCACTTTTAAAGTCATTTATTTATTTAAATAATCGGATAATTCCCCTAAAATTTTCAGAATTGATGATTTACATTTAGTCCAATTTCATTTTTTTTTTTATAAATCAAGCTTTTTTCCAAAATATCCCTAGCACTCGTACATCCTTAATTAATGTTTATTTAAAAAAGAATGAGAACTTATTCCAAATCGCACACTTCCCTGCTGTACCCTGTATAATAATGTTTATATTTAAAATAGCAAATATCACAAAAATAAATAATATTATTATAAACAATTTTGCTACTTAATTCCATTCCATCCATATAAAATAATATACAAACATTTCATTTCTGATATTGTACTGTACTGGTTTGCTGATATGTGTTTAGAATATTGAATTATTCCGCATTCCAACATTTCACTCAAGTTTAAATAAAAATACTTACTTTACTCAATAAATTATCTGCATTTATACATCTGAGAGACTGGCTGGCTACTGTTTTATATGAAATTATATGAACATTTATTTAATACTAGATTGATAACCGCCCGCTTCAGTGGGCTTAAAAGTAAAAAACCACCGCTTTATAGCCTCCAGCCTCTCTTGATATACCCAGTTTTCAATTTTGTTAAACATTAAATAGTCATAATTCCTTGAGTATATCAGAATAGTTGGCCATGATTTGTTTGACATTTACTATTTTAAATTTTTACAAAATTTTTTAATTTGTGGTTCAAAATGATAATCATAGATCTTCTCCATCTATAATCATCATTTTGAACTATAAATTAAAGATTTCTGTAAAGAATTTAAAAAACGGTAAATGTCAGATTAAATTTAATTTTTTTTTTTTTAGTATCTATATCTTCATAATTTTTAGCTCATGTGTTATTCTGATATATCAGTTATATTGCTGTACAGTTTCATTAAAAACCATTCGCTAGTTTTTGCGTGAAAGCGTAACAAACAAACAAACATCCTTACTTTCACATTTATAATATACTAGCTTGATTACTGCCCGCTTCACTAGGCTTAAAAATAAAAAACCACCGCTTTATAGCTTCCACCCTCTCTTGATATACACAGTTTTCAATTTTGTTAAATGTAAAATAGTCATAATTTATTGAGTATATCAGAATAGCTAGCCATGATTTGTTTCACATTTACTAATTTAAATGTTTACAGAATTTTTTTATTTATGGTTCAAAATGATAATCATAGATCTCCTCCTTTTAGATTTCTGTAAAAATTAAAAAAATGGTAAATGTCAAATTAAATTTATTTTTTTTAATTTATCTTTATAAATTGTAGTTCATGTGTTACTCTGATATATCAGCTATATTGCTGTACAGTTTCATTAAAAACCATTTGCTAGTTTTAGAACAAACAAACAAACAAATATGATTACTTTCACATTTATGGTATATAGGGATAGGGATTGGGATCACTTTAAATTATATATTGTTGTTAAGGTCGGCTATGATAAGGCTTGACTAATTCTTATCCACAATTTTCGTTTGAGAAACAATTTGGGAAATCCAAACATAATGCTGCAAAGATCTAGAGAAAAGGAGTATTTTTCTATACATTGCAAATCTATGAAATATACTCAATTAATATAAGTTTAAAGATATGATTTGAGGCATCGAAAATAGATGGGCCAAACACTATGAAATTGAATTTCCCGCTTGAAATATTTTCAAACCATGATTGCAAAATATATGAATTGCTAAGGTTTCCCAAAGTATTGTTTCAAGAAATCAATTTATTACTTTAATATTACAGTGGGGTAGAGCGGACTGATCTGAAGAAGTTTTTAAATCTTATAATCAAAGTCAAAGTCACTTGTTATAATTAGAGTTCTATTTATTTAATTTTCCAAATATTCTTTACCATTTTTTTCCCAAATTTAATATTTAATTTTGTCAAATGCAATGAAATATGTCAATTAGAGTGTCACTTTAAATCTGAGTTGTCGTGTTGTGACAGTCAAGAGGGACTTCACACTCGCTAAAGTTATTATATGGGGAAGAAACGATCAGCGGAGTATTAGTTTCTTCTTTTTATATTTTTACTTAGGTAATATTTGAAAAATTTAAGACCACAAAAATACCTTGTAAATTTAATAAGTTGTTGACCAGAAGCTATGTGGTTTTACCAAAAATAAAATAAAATATTATTTGTTTAATTTTATTCTTATTTTAAGAGTTATATAAATGAAAAAATTTAATTTCAATTCGTATCAAGTTTCATAATAACTACTGAAAAACCTTCCATTTTAGATTAAATTAATTGAAATTTCGTAAAGGATACATCTATTGGCAAGGTCTTACAAATAAAATAATTTTTAATAAAAACAAAGTTATTAAAACTGATTAATGAAATAGCATTTCGAATTTCGACATTCAAATCACCTGAGTTTAACAAGGCTTTTTCTTCTGTCTACTATGTTAATTAAATTTTATTTCACTAAATATATAAAAATTTAAATAAAAATACTTTACCAATTTTAAAACGGACATAGACAAAATTATTATATAATTTTAAATTTAAATTTAATGTTAAAAAGCGTGGAGTGCTGTATATCTGTAAGGAAGACTGATATTATAAGATGAATACTGAATGAAGTATAGTATCCTCGTTTTTAAAATTATTTCAATATTTTTCTGGCCACGTGGAAGTTCCCCGTTGGGCCAACGGTCGAAAAAACGAAGAAGTAGGCCGGTCGGGTCAAAATATCCGAATATTGAATTATCAATTTAAGTGCTCGATTATTGAATTCCCAATTCAAATTTCATTGAATTGCGTATAGAAGCTCATTTCAGAGTCAAAAAAGGAAACAAATACGTCCAAAGTTTTAAGTACGTGGCCGCTTAATTATTTGCTAAGCGAAATCGTTTACCTTTTTTGCACGGCCGAAACTTGTATGAGATTCCGGTGGGTTTTCAACTTCTTTTATTTGCTATAAACCCTATTTAAATAATGATACGGATATCCAAGGCATCGCTAATATAGGCAAAAATATGATCAATATATCCTTTTTCAAATCTACCTTATTTTAATGATTTTTTTTATCTTATTAATATTCAATTTTCACCCAATCTTTACATATATTGCAAATTTCAGCTCTCCATTAAATTTCAACTACAAAATTTGATTTAATTTTCAAATAAAAAATTTATGCCCAACGGACAAACAACCAGATAAACTGGCAAGAAAGCGAGCTAGTAAAAATGCAGTAATGATAATAATCAAATAAAAAATCAAGTTTGATCTTTTTAATCGAGATAGAGAATTTTTCCAATCTGTTTTCTTCTAAAAACTGAAACATCCTTAAAACTTAAAACTTCCCTGTCAAGGTCGTTCAAGCGGAAATGTTTTGTACACTATTTTTATAGCATATTCAAGAAGCGTAATATGTGCGGTGTAAAAAAAAGGTTGGGTGAATATCTTGTAATTAATTTAAATTATCCTTAGGGTGTACAACTTGAGCTTGCTAGCGACTTTGTGATACAACAAATGCTCTACAGTACCCATATAAATATTTATTCAATAAGAAATATAATTTTAATGAAGTTTTTGTAAAATAACCTTCATCAATCAAAATCTGAATGAATAAAATATTAATTTAATTTTTCTGTAAAAAAATTAATATTATTTTATATACAATTGCATACATCCATTGCTTCTTCATCTGACTATACATTACAGATAGACCGTAAACTCATTATAAGGTGAAATTTCATTCTTTTTGTCTTTGGTTCTTTGTGTGGAGTATTTATAAATTTAATTTTATTCTTAATTAACAATGGTGTTAATGGTGGAAAATCAACGCCAATTTTTTAGTTTTTTCGAGAACGGAACTCTAAGCTTGCTTTTGAAACATAGCTAAGAATACTCTCCGTTAAATTACCTTTCAAATGAAACCAAAATAAAATCGGTTCATCCGTTTAGGCGCTAAATCCCTCAGACAGACAAACACACAGACACACACATATAGCGGTCAAACTTATAACACCCCCTTTTTAAATTCGGGGTTAAAAAGGAATCATAGAGATTTTGCTTCATTATGAACTCACGGTCTAAGTACACACATGAATAAAATATAATTACTTAATATTACAAAGAGTAGTAAATAATGTATGTAATATCTTTTTATATTGAAAGAATTAATAAATAATATTAATAATAAGGAAAAGTTATAATATAATTTGTTTATTTTTTTTATTAAAATATAATAATAATAATAATAATAATGATAATAATACACATTAATTATTTATTTATTTGTTATATATGTTTTTAATATTTATGTTTTATACTGGATTCAATTGAATTAAACCGACATGTGTAAGTAAGATATACATAACGCGTGTTTACTGTAAAATCCTTATATATTATAAATGTGAAAGTAAGGATGTTTGTTTGTTTGATACTATACAGTAATATAGATCATACATCAGAATAACACATGAGCTATAATTCATAAAGATATATTAAAAAAATAAAATAATTAAATTTAATCTGGCATTTTTTTTACAGAAATCTTTAATATATGGTTCAAAATGATGATTATAGATTAAACGGATCTATGATCATCATTTTGTACCATAAATTAAAGAATTCTGTAAAAATTTAAAATAGTAAATGTCAAACAATTCAGAGCACCTTTTCTAATATACCCTTGATTTTTGTTTACATTTCTAATTAATTTATCCAATCGCGAATCATTCGCTAATTGGCAACGTTTAATTAATTTTAAGCTATACATTCTTCAACATCCCTACTCCATAAATTTAATTTTATCCATTTAATTTTTAATTAATACGCGAAACATTTTATAGCATTTTATTTCTATTTTTTTGTTTGTTTTAATATCATGCATCCGGTATAAATTATATTATTCTACAATGTTGTTCTAGTGTTTCTGAACATAATCTTCTTCTTATTAAAACCACTTCACTGATGTATGTATATGTTACCGGCAGTTTTATAAGAACGCATCCTGTAGAATTGTTAAAGCGCTAGGTATTCAATAAAATGGCTAAGACGTTTAGGCATTCTTTAAAATATTATTTGTTTTTGGTACGAGTTGGAAACTTTTTCGAGAGTTCATTTTAAGGTATATTGTGAACTTTAGTCTCGCCATCTATGAATGAATTATACGAAATTATCAGAAATCTTAGTCGTTAATGAATGTGTGAGTAAAACTTAATATGCATATGTTATAAAAACGTTTTCGAGAGTTTTTTTTTTTAATTTCAACTACAATATAAAAATTCGCAAACGCGAGAAAGTTTTTTAAGTAGAAATAAAAAATGCTTTAATTTATTTATTACAATAATCTAGTTTTTTTTAAAGAAGTTAGTTTAATCTAGTTTTTTTTTTAAAAGGACTTCTATATGCAAAAATAAAAACAGCTGGCTGTCAAAATTATTTCATTAGGCTATGTAAAAGTAACAAGGACCCAACTGTAATTTCCACATTCATTTTCAAGAAACACAAACGAAACACAAGCGAGAAAAAAAATTTTTTTTTTTTGAAGAATAAAATTTGTTATTCTTTAAAATGTTAAAAACTGATATAGTTTCGTGAAAAACTGATATAATTTTTTTTTCTAATGCAATATTCCTCAAGCTGAATTTCGAATAATTCTTTCTTGATTGAACTTAAATAGGAATTAAGTAGGTACATCTTGCACTGAGAGGTGTTACATTAGCTAACTTTAAAAATAAAAATAAATCGAATTAAAATTACAGCTACACTAAGATGATTGAAAATCTTTTGTTTTAATTATTAGAATAATATCTGGAGTGGCTATAGAACTGCAATACTGCCTGTCAATTATATTTTTTGTTTTTTAAAAGGACATGGGAAATGATTTTTTTTTCAATGCTTTCAAATGCACCCTGGTAAACTCAATGAACGCAATCGTTTTCAGTTACCAGAAATACTTCCTAATTTCAATAGAAAAAGAATTATCAAAAATCCAGACGTTTTCTACTCTTATACCATTTAAATTGAGTTTGAAATAAATTTTGCCACCTAAAATAAAGTTTATTTTCTAACCCCAACCCTTTCTTTCATTTCTAACCCCACTCTACATGGTCTCTTGATTGCATATCATAGCCAACTATCTTAGCAAAGTATCTTATAATTCTATGAAAACTGTTTTCCACTTTACATGGAACAACACGGTATTATATAAAATAACTAGCAATTCCATAAAATGCCTATTTTATATACATTACCGGTAACATATAGCGAATAAAAAATTTGATCGTATCGATAACCACACTATGGCGAATGAATACTTACTTTACTCCTCCATGCTGTTGTTGCATTAGTAATAATTACATCTCTGTTTTTACATTGTTTAAACAACATGTTGCATATTTAATTTAAATAAATTTAATTTATTTACTAAAAAAATCTTAAGTAATATATTATTCTAGGAAATTGTTATTACGTGTTCTATGCATTTTAATTAATTGCAATTTTTTGTTGTTCTGTTCTTAATAAAAATGTTAAAATATGTAAAAAAAATTATAACAATTTTTTCCATATTGATTTATTCTTATTGGTATGTTATATCGTTTATATTTTAGAGCTATTTGCATCCCGGGCCCTTGCAGGAAATTCTAAGCTTGACGACAGTGAAGTTGTCACAACACTGCGCAATTAATCATTTTATTTTGATTAATTGTTCTGGTCTTGGCCAAACACATTTTCATGTCTATTCTATACTTTAGGCAAGTTTTATAAACCCAGTCTGTGTTTGCCGACCATCACCCAAGCTTCAAACAAATATAAGGAATCAAAGTTATCGTTTGCCAGCCTTTGCCCAAGTTTCAACCAAAAATTAACCAACTTTTAGTTTGCCAATCCTCGCATGGGCAGGGCCGGATTTAAATTTCTGCCGCCCTGGGGCACTGAAGAAAATGCCGCCCTATGACTGAAATTTTATTTTAATAGTTTTGATATCTTATTTTTTAAGAATTAGAATAACTAATTAATTGCAGAAAAAAGAACCGGTTCATAACGAGCTGACCATCTGGTTGCAGATAAAGTTTTTAACGCAATTCTTTTTTCAGTATGAGACTGTAAGACTTCCCAGCGATGCGTCGATGCAGTAAAAAAGTTGTATAAAGTTTGTACTGTATGAAAGAATGACGCAGCTTCTGGGGCGCATTCTACTGCAACTGGGGCGCATTCAACTCCAACTAAATTCAAAGAATGAGCAGCACAAGAAGCATGTTCTGCAAGATATAATTTCATGAATTCTTGCCTGTAAGCCCGAATAAATCCCTGATACATTATTCGCGTTATCATATGACTGACTTCGACAACAGATAATACAGCAACTAGCAAATCTTCAGCTTTATGTCCAGAGTTCTCAATAAACATGAGAAAAAAAATTTTTGTAATTCTTCTTAAAAAACTATTTTAATTTATCAATTTCAGAAAAAAAAAGTATCAAATTTTATTTGTTCAAACCTTTATGGAAATAAATTAATTTTATTTTAATAGTTTTCACTTAAATTTAATATATTATAATATACAAAATTTTAATTTGATACATAATGCATAAATTATATTTCTTGAAAGATAAAATCTTTATTTAAAAGAATTAGTTAATTATATATTGTATAGAAAATGTTTTCTCACTTTCAAAATTTTGCCGCCCTAGAAAATTTGCCGCCCTGGGCACTAGCCCCGACAGCCCCTAGTGTAAATCCAGCACTGCGCATGGGCTTCAATCAAAACCAATAAACCAAGTTTTGCCAATATTTGTCCAAATCTTGTATAAAATAAATCAATCTGTGAGCAAATGATTGTCAGCGGAAACACATCTCGCATCTTGCGAAATAGGAAATTCAAATAAAATTCTTCTTCATTCAAACCAAATCTTAGGATTCTAGAAAGTCTGTTATAAATCTTAAAACTAGTGTATTAGAAGAATAAAATGATTTAGGGATGAAATTTTATCAAAGAAGTTTCCTAACACTTTTTGGATTCGGTGTTTGTAAGTAGCGTTTTTAATTATCCTTTGTGATTTTTAGAGTTTCTCGATAACGGTAGGTACTTCGCATTGAAAAGGAGTTACTTTCTTCATGGACTTGCATCCTATGTATCGTTATTCTTTTCTAAAGCTTTAGTTTTGGGCACCCCGGAATTTCCTTGAATAATATGTTCAAAGTGATATGATTAAACTCAGAACTTTCTGTTTTTTATTATCATAACAAAAATTATAATCTTTCTGTAGTAGTAATCTTATTTTTTTCTTAAGATTTTGAGTAATTTCATTAGTTTGAAAAAATAAAATGAGAAAAAAAATCATTTTAAAAACGTTGAATTTTTAAAATTACCTTACGTTAATTAAATTTAAAATCCCTCAACGGAAATGAACAGATAGGTTCACACAAACGGTAATAATATGTATTTAAGTATTTATTTTGTTTGTCTTTTTATTTAATATTATTGCCTTTTATTTACAAATAATAGTTCCGCTATTAATGCCGACTCACTCTTTTTCATATTACTTAATACTATAACTATATACCTACATAAAGAACCATTTACAATTGTAATATAATAAACATTAAATAATTTAAGTATTGTACTTCAATTGTTAACATGACACTAATTAAATAAAAATGATGTTAATTTATTGAAGTGATTGATGTGTCGAGTTATACAAGTCATTTTAACCTTTTACGTCATTAAGGAAAAATTGCGGCATATTAGATTTATAATTTTATGAGGATATTAAAATCGTTAAAAGTAACGTAAATGCAAGATCATTATGAACTAAGATCCGATTGTAGTAAACCGTCTTTACTGTATTCTGTATTGGTTTTTATAGAGATTAAATTGGCAAAGCATTATATTCCGGAAGTGTAGATTCTTTAAAGCCATACAGCGCAATTTATCGACTAATACAAATCTTTAACTGATGCAGAAAATTAAATTTATACTAAATCGTAAGACAGTTTTATATTAGGCAAATACTATATCGTTGTATTTTTAGAAAATATACCTCGGTTATTGTCAAAATTAAATTATTCCATTTTTTTTTTTATTTCAAGTTTTGTGTTAGAATTTTATTTGACGTAAAATTGTGACCACTAAAAAGTGATTAGCCGAACTGAATTCTATAAATCAACATACTGCTGCCTAGTGAAAATTTGGAAAATTAACAGAATTTTCGAAAAAGTAACCAGGGCAGGTAGGATATGAGTACTTATAACATATCCAAATTTCAAATCAATAAAGTAAAGGGTATAACATAGTCGCAGTGCTTGAAATTCAATTGTAACTTTAACCATTCATATCTGGAAAACCGCTTTTCTTTATAAATATTTGTTTCCACCAATGAATATTTTTGAGGAGTCTTGAAAAAATTAGAAAGTTTCATACCAATCAAATAATGATTTCACGCTGTTGAAAAATGTGTATAGAACCGTCTTAAAGTAAATACGATTGTAGGTGAACATTTCATAAAAATAAACAAAGTTTTGTAACAACAAATTTTTCAAACATCAAGAAAAATCTTTCCGTCTACTAGTCAACTAAACTCATCAAGAATTTCATAATAAATATCCATATTAAATAAAATAATAAAGAGATCAAAGTAAAATATTTCATAAAATAAATTTTTTTTTTTGTTAAAAAACACATTTAAAGTTTATTGATTGATGGATAGCTAGCTGGATAGATGTATCTATAAAAGTTACATTCGTTACATTTAGTGTATCACTTTTATTTCAAACTGATCTATTTATTTTTGTTGTATAAAATTCTCGAAGGTCATTTCCATTCAAAATTTTCAATAACTAAATTGTCTTGAAATATTTGTTTTGGTTCATTCTGCTACTATATTGATTATTCGGATATAAACATCAAAAATCCTTTAATGACTGTCAAAAAATCCTTTAATGACTATATGTAAATTAACTTTTTCTTCTAATTTCTGCCCGTTAGAATTTCGAGAAGAGAGTCGAATTCTGCTCAAAGGGTGTTATAAGTTTGACCGCTATGTGTGTGTGTGTCTGTCTGTGGCATTGTAACGCCTAAACGGATGAACCAGATGAAACTATTTTAATTTTTTTTTGTTTCATTTGAAAGGTAATTTAACGAAGAGTGTTCTTAGCTATGTATCATGTGCGACTTTAGAGTTTTGTACCCGATAAAACTTAAAAATTTGCGATGATCTTTAAAATCGATTCAATTTGGAAACGGTATGACATATAATTTTAACATATAAAATATGATTACTATGGAATTGAATGGTCAAATAAAAATGGCTCAATTCATTTCGAAAAGTGAAATGGTAAAATAATTAGGTAATTCAAAACAATAATTCCAAAGAACATAGTCAACTCAAATATTTCAATTTCAATTAAAATATTTCCAAAAATTTGTCCCAAAAAATGATAGCCCTCTAAGCATGCTTTTCATCTCATCTGATGTCCTTGACCATCACTTTGATATTGATTAAAGCAGGATTGTTATAACTTTAAAGTGTTTATCTGTGCGTCTGTGTGTTTCTCACTGACATCGTAGCCCTTAAACGATCGAACCGACTTGATTGAGAACATTTTATAACTATAAGTTTCCAAAAATCGGTTTGCAAAAAATTAATCGCATTAGTCGGGGGTTTTTTAAATTTTGTAAATTTCACTTGTTTTTACATACGAATTACATAAACGGTGGAAGCGCAGTTAAACTGTACAATATAGTAAATCTTAGAATGTATCATGAATTTATTTGCGCCTCCACAATTTTTATTGGCCTGTAGTATTTAAAAGACATTCTTTATTTTTGCCCTAACATTATATTTATATAATATTATGAAAATTTATATTCTTATATTATTATTTTTCTTGTTTCAGGTGATATGGAAATCTTTACATACTTTTTTGGACCGATTGGTGTACTTCTTGCTATTAATCTTGTCTTATTTGGTTTAACGGCACGAGAACTAACATGTGGTTTATGGAAACGTGAAGTTGTCAAATCAAATACTGAGCGGTAAGATATTTTTAATTATTTTCTTCGACTTAACAAAGTAGTTTGGTCGAGAAATACAATATTTGCCATTTTGATAACTATGCAGATTTATGGATAAATTTTTTTTCTTTTTTGGGTATAAAATAATATAAAGCAAAATTTTTAATGACAGTTTTGCTTAGAATTCATTCCTATATCGATTCCCGTTGTAAGTCTAGCATAAATTTTTCCACCCCCGAGAAGAGGTATCTCTCACCCTCTGTGAACCCCTTGTGCCCAAAATTTTTGTTTTTAACTTAAGTAAGCTTTAAACAATGCAGTCGAACAGTTTTTATAAAGATTCATTAACTGATCCTGGATTCCGCAATTCTAAGATATTTATACATTACGACGGCTCCCTGTTATTAATGATCCTGCATAGTTATTTCGATTTGATTTTTGAAAAATTTCAAAAACTATTGGTAATCTGGAAAACCTTAAAAAGTGATTTTTTGAATTTATTTATAAAAATTTTAGTCATTTTTTCAAGATTTGTAATTATGTATTTTTTTTATAAAGTTTTAAGAGATGTTCGATTGCTTCTCTTTTACAGTTAACTTTCATGTCAGGGCAGGCTTATACTATAGAATGATCAAATATCCAGAAAATAACTGATATCATTTTTAATTTTTTACATTTTAAATTCATTGTTTCCGTTCAATTGTTATTGCAAATATGGATATCATCTAAACAAAGATAAAATAAATACATGTGGAGTGACGTCATAAGAAAAATAAGGCTATCTTTAAACTATATCAAAAATCAATTTTACTTTAAAAAATGCCTGATTTATTTATCTTTAAAAAGAATTTGAGATGTGATGACATTTCATAATATATTTTATAATACCATATTTTTATCACAAGCGTTTCTTATTGTATTTAAATTCACGTATTTATATGTAACAAAAATTTTTCAAAAGAAGCAGGAAGTAGATTTCTATGTATGTATCATGGTTTTATTGGAGCATTTCGAATAAAAATCAACAAAGTATATAAACTTTAACATCGTGTTATAACAAAATAGGTGTGAAATCTATTTTATCCGCCTGTAATATGTAAATTCCTATTCGCTCTGTAACAAAAGAACAAAAGCAACAAACAAAATGTCCATATTATTTTAATATTTATGAATGAATATGTCGTTGTTTGTTTGCTAATGAAAGCCAAAAATGTTTTTTAAATACAATTTAAATGTAAATACTTTTAAAAATGTTATGTGACCTCTTAAATTAGATACGTAGTCACGCATTAAATTTAGGGTAAAACAAAAATGCATTACCGGTATTTATCAATAACTAGAGTTATACCCACCAGCTTCGCTGGATTTAAAAATAAAGATTGATAAAGATCGCTCTCGCATATCCCCTTTCTTGTTTGGATTGTTTTACACAGGTAAAATATATGTATGGTTTTCTATTTTTTTAAATGTATAAAAGTCGTAATTATTCATTGAATATATCAGAAAAAATGGCCGTGAAAAATTTTATATTGACTATTTTTTTATGGTAATGTCAAATGACAACTTTGACAGAAATCTGTAATTTATGGTAATGTCAAATTAAATTTATTTTTTTATTACTATATCTTTATAAATTATATCTCATGTGTTATTCTGAAGTATGAGCTATATTGCTGTTCAGTTTCATTAAAAACCATTCGCTAGTTTTAGCGTGAAAGCGTAACAAACAAACAAACAAACAAACTTGCTTAATTTCGCATTTATAATATATAGAGATATTTGTATCATTCTAACATTATAAAAACTAAATGTATTTTGTATGCTTGTTTTTTTTTTTTTGAACGTTTGTGGCTGTATAGCTCAAAAAGGCACTTTTCTAGCTACTGAATAAATGTCCATAGGCACACTAATTTTTGTAACTATGTTCCTTATAGCACGATATTGGTTTGCTGGTTGGGAGTTTAAAAAAAACTTCAACAGACGGCAAAAACCAACATCTAGGTTACCTAGGAAACTAAAACTATTTCAATCGATTCAGGTTGCCATAAATTTTGAAAAAATTGGCAATAATCTTATAATTACTGTCAATTTGTATTTTTGGTATTGTATACCTATATCTAGTGTATATAATGACCTGCAGCATCATTTACTTCCATTCCTGATATCAGAAAACGGTTTACGTTCAAGTTGATTGTGCTATTCCATTCGATTTCGATACCCCTTGTTTTATTTATTATTACACTTAACAAAATAAGAAATAAAATGAATACTAGTAAGCACGAAAAATTGGCATTTCCTTGAGAAATAAAAATAGATGACCATTAACCCTGATACCCGCGGTACATAAAGAACAATTATTCATAAATAAATCTACATCATATTATTAGAAAGACTGACTACGCTACTTTTCGCTTAGCTTGAATAAAATCAAGTCAGTTGTTATTAAGGTAAGGTAATAATTAAAAATAAAAATAGAAGATTGTTAAATTAATGGACAAACAATTATCATTTTATGGTGGCTGGGGACTGCAATATACTTCCAATTCTCATGACAAAAATAATTAAATAAATTCTTTAGTTAAAGCAAAACTAAAGATCGGCCAATGACAATTATATATTTTTTAGTATTCCGTTTCATAGTATTGAGTTGAAAAAAGCTAACTAATGTATTAGTGATTATCAAGAAGAGGTAACGACAATGAAAGTATCAAATTTAATTCTTATCCAAAAGAGTTAATTCAGTTTTGTAAGTGCTGCCCTTTGATTGGTTGGCAACTAACAATGTAAACCAATAAACTTAAGCTTGATTGAGATAGCCTAATATCTGGATTCTTGGTACTTTAAAATATATAGGGCAGTCCAAGTTATAACAGTAGGGCTTCAGTTAACAGAATGATAATTTCTCAATACTTTTATAGCCGGGAAAGCCCGCTTTTCTAGATATAGAGTGTTGAAATTTTGGAAAAATATGACATTTCTGTTACTTAATCAAAACGGATGTCAAGGAAAATTGCATATTTGGCACACGGTATGAACTAAGGATTCTTTATAATTTAAAGCTATGGACATAAATTATGAAAATCAGTGGTAAAGATATGGGTGTTACAAATATAAAAATGTTATGGCACGTACAAGTCTCCCTCGATGTTTTTCGTGATTTATCACCATAAGCTTTAAGCCATGAAAGATCCTTAGATCATCATACTGTGTGTCAAAATTTCATTTTTTCATTTGTCTCAAAATTTCAATACCCCGTATATAGACAAGAAGGCTTTCCCGTTATATACCATTTGCTGAAATCCTGCTGTTATCATTAGGACCACCCTTTTTTACAAGGTAAAAGGTAAAAATGCTACTGCTAGCTTTTTTTTTCTTTTTATACTATGTAGTGAAACCTGAAGAAGTTATATTGAACGTTTCAGTGGTTTCATGAATCTCATATATCGCATCAAAATTTTGTCATGAAGAACTTTTTTCGATTGTAAAGAAAAATAACATTTCAAATTACTGAAATGTTACGTATTTCATTATACAAAATTGGGCTCATCTTGGGGGTAATTAACTGAAAATATAAATCACCATCAGTAAGTAAACATTCGAAGATCAGAACATTGACTCAGCCAGGAGTCAAAATGCTGAAAATAGTGGAACTTAGGCCGTCTACCTATCTAGTACGTATATTGGCTTCATCAACTTACATCTCCCAATAAATAGCATTCATGAAACTGCGTCTCTAAAACTACCAAACCACGCATCAGCTTACAAATTCATTGCACACTTGATGAATGCTGTGCTATAAATAATTACAAAAGAATTTTTCAACAACAAGAAAAAAAATCTGTAACATTTAAAATACTGATTTTAATGAATGAATTGAGAGAATAAGAATAAAGAAATAATATAAATGAATGAATTATTTTAAATGAACATAAATAATTATGATTTTATTTCAAGCAGAACAAAATTTAAATCTATACATACACAGGTACACCAGACAACATATCGAAGGAGAGAGGGGAGAACAAAACATTCATTGGTTTTATATAAAACTATAAGACGTTTTTTATATGAATAATACAAAAAAAAATTAAGAATAAAATCAAATGCATTAACAGGAAATGGATACAAAAAAAATATTTAAAAAAAAACTATATAGTCTAATTGTTTATTGAACCAAATGTAGTTTTTCGGTTGACAAGAATAAAAGAATTTTTGCTGGATTTTTATCATAAAAGAACTGAAGATGATCAAATTTAATAGTTTATAGTTTTACAAAGTGTTCTTGAAATGTTGAAAGAGAATTTGTATTAAATCTTGCCTAAAAAATTTGCAACTTGGAACGTCCCGAACTCTCTGTAAATACTAAATAACGTAAATCTCGTTATAATGTCGATAATTTTAATAAAATTCAGGCATATTAAAAAAAAATACTTTATGATTATCAAAGGGATCATATTTTCTTCAAAACTATACCTACCCAGTTTATAAACTATATCTTGTTGGGAGCTACATTCAAGCAGTCCAAGTTTACAATATCGCTTCTTTTATTATAATTTACTTCTTATATATATTTATATTTCTTTAGTTCTTACAAACTGCTTCCCCTTATTTCTCGGATTCCATTAACGAATGTCCTAAAGACCTAAACTATGTCTTATACTTGGTATTTTATTATTCGTGTGCGTAGTCATGGTAGGGTTCGCTTCCAGTGAAAAGGCCCAGTTTGGCGTTAAAGGAGGCTGTTATGACTAATTTGCAATTCTTTACATGTTAATATTATACAAAATGTCAAATTAAAATTATTGAAAAACACTAATTAATTAAACTTAATGCATTAAAAATTGTGAAAATAAGAAATCAAATTACACAAATATTATTTTTAACTGTAAATTATCATAGTTATTTATTTAAATTTGTGAGAGTATTTATTTGAATTTGTGTTATTAAATTTTCAATGTAAGTCATAAATGCAATCCATACAATTATACATGCATCCATACAATTCTATAATTAAAGTAGTGTATCGTTACCATGGAAACACCTCCAAAAAAACTCACGTACGGTGCGAATACGCTGATAATTAGTCTTCGTCTTAATTTGTCTTAATTCATTCCACTTTCAGTTTTTGCAAAACTTCCAGTACTTTTACAATAAGACAAACAAAGAGAAAAACAAGAATCGGCGATTATTAAAACAAGTTCCCATTCAGTTTATATAAAATGCAACTAAACATCCAGCAAGCAACATAGAATTTAATTTTTTTTCTAACAATTCTAAATGGCATGTTCACACTATTCATTCTGCTTGGACAATGAGACCTATGAGACTTAGTAACATTTTTGGGAATATATATTAAGATTTGCGGTTGAATTTTGAATATTTCTTTCCTTATTGAACTTAGGTAAGAATGAAATACGTCTTGCTTCTGGGGATACATCTTAACGGGATCTTAACGGAGGATGCACGCTAGTAAAGCAATCCAATTTCTGTCTAAATAATTTGAATACCTTTGAACTAAAATGATTTAAATACAGCTTTTTCAACAGCAAAACTATCCGGCAATTATAATTTATATTGCTAAAAAGACGAGAATTTTTTTAAAATTGCCTTAAAATTATTATAAAATCAGCTATTTTCGAAGTTTTTTTTCCAAAATGCAGTAAACGTAGTAGTCTCACAACTGCATTTAGATGTCTGGATTTTCAATAAGAAATTAAAAATCCCAAATTCAGCCTTAGTCTCTAATACAAGAGTATAATCATCTTGTAGTATGAACCTACCTTTATAATAATATATGTATACAATTTCTTTTTATATGGAGACTTCTTTTGATTATAAAATAGTGGAGTAATATGATAGAGACAAACAAACATATCACCAACATTGCTCGGTTCTTCTTCTTCTACTACTAAATACAAATGAGTATTATTTTTCTAAAAAAGAACGAACCTTTTGAATTTATATTTATTAAAAACATGTCTGTCTGTGTTGTTCCTGCCTCAGTTTTATCCACTATACTTTACTCGACTTTTTCTACGCTTATACAAAGAGGAATTATTTATATAAAAAAAAACAAGTCTACATGTGAATTAATCTCACGTATCATTTAATAGGATGTTGATTTAATATACATTATAATATGGGAAATTGTTGAATAATAATAAAGAGCGCATTCAGATTTTTTTTTTAATTTTAAATTCTATAGACCCGTATGTCGTTCAAAATCAGCTTTAGATGTACTTTTTTGAATTTAAAATCTACATTAGAAATAAAGAACTACATTCTTTTGTATAGTTTTAAAAAAATTACAGTTCCTGAGGAAGAATGTAGGAAACGTACTCAGAATATATTTATTATACTCTAATGTGTTTTATCGCGAGGAACATAAGTCTCAAACATTTTCATACGTTAAGAATATAAATATTTTTTCCATAAAGTGATTATCTCTAAGTCTTTGGGTATCAATATTTCAAAAACTATTATGTATCGAAAAATTCTACTCTTAATTTTCGTCTAATTTTTCTAAGTTCTAACACAATCCTCCATTAAAATTTGAAACGTAAGTCTCAAATATTTTCATTCACTGGTTTTCTTTTTTGGAAACGTCTTTAATAATAAGATTTGTGGTACTCTATAATTAAGTTTAAGCATAGTTCATCGAAATATTTTTGTTTGAATTTGATAAAAATTGTTGTTCCATTACATAAGCACATAACGGTGTATTTATTTTTACTACGTAAGAAAATACTAAAAATTTTCATTTTAATGTGTTAATTATGATTAATTAGTCGAAATAATAATAATAATTAAACTATCATTAATTAATCAATTTTAATAAATAAGTTGACATTTTATTTTATAATATTTTGTAAACAAATATATAATATTACATACGTCATAATTATTGTAGACTTATTATGATCATAGACAGAAAATACTCATTTAACAAGAATGTACCCATATAGTAAAATTGTTTGTTTTTTTTTCAATCTCTGGGGAAATTCGATTAGCTAACGCAGCACTTTTAATTAGAATTAGGTACTCCTTATAAAGAGGCAATCATTTTTCGTTTTCTGAAAACAATTTAGTTAAGAAATGAATTTAACGATCTACAACCTTTTATTTGTATAAAAAGAGTTATTTCATTCAATTTTTTTTAAAAGTAAGAAACAAAGGAAAACTTTAATTGTCAAAAATGGTTTTTATAAATAACTAATAACTTTACATTATGTTTGATTAAATCAGAATCATGCAAAGAAACATTTTTGGGTAAATCTGCATTCAATTTTTACCGAAACTATGCGGTTTTCAAAAAAATGAAATTTCAAACAAGAAATTTTAATAAGAAATAAGAAACTAATTTGAAGTGTTCTTCTATTTGTCATTATTTATAAATCAGAGTAAACTTTTAAATAAACCTGGAATCCTAGGCCGTAAAATGTATACCATAGGTCCAAAAATTTTTTATTTGAATCATTTTTCTGGATAAATCTTATT
The DNA here is from genome assembly GCF_905475395.1 of Chrysoperla carnea. Classification (NCBI taxonomy): domain Eukaryota; kingdom Metazoa; phylum Arthropoda; class Insecta; order Neuroptera; family Chrysopidae; genus Chrysoperla; species Chrysoperla carnea. Next base: position 36,042,093 of record NC_058339.1, read on the forward strand.
TTTCGAGTTTCGAATAGGTTATGATAAATTTTTTTTAAAAAACAGCCTATATGAAGAGCGTATATAGTGGTTTAGTTTTCTACTTGATGAATGTTTTCGTATTTTGCTTTTTACAAATAGATAGATATATTATTTACATAAATTAATATCAAGTTTTGTTCATTTCTATAAAATATTTTTCTGTGTATAAATATTTAATTTGTCTATAGATATATTAATATTTTTATAAAAATATTATTATTCCAATCACAATAATAAATATAAATGATTTTTATAATGTTTTAACCTTGTACGGTAATTATTATACATAATTATTGTGGATTGATTGTTCATATGCCTGCCTTCAAATATAAATGATTATATTTTGGTCTATTATATTATTAGGTAATTAGTTTTTGAACATATCTAAGAAAATTTTTGCTAATTAAGTTATTGATTTTAAAAATAATTACAGTCGATCCTGGATAAGCGAAAATTCAAGAGATAGAAGCCTCTTTTTCGGTATGGAGGTTTTTCATTTAACCTGTTTCTCACTCAAAGAAATACAGGAATCAATTTTGGCACTTATAGAAATTTTAGACAAAAACAATGTTAATTAATTTCACGAAATTGAAGGATGGGTCATGAAAAATTAAATACGCTCGACTGTCGCTTTTAGTGATATTAGCAAATCTTCTAGAGGTTTAGAGGTTCCTTTTTCTCACTTATAGAGATTTTAGAGGTTTAAAATAACAAGACCTGGCAATTACTCTAACTTGTAGAGTTTTCTCGCTTATCCAGGTTCACTTACCCAGGTTTGACTGTATTGTTGAAAATAATAAAAGATAAAAAGAAATGCTGTTCTGAAGTAAAGTAAAAAATGGCCAAGGTGTTTATTTCTTTCTCGAGTCAAAAAACATAATACTGTTGACCTATTATATTTTCTTGATCGAATTAAGTAATGCATGAAAATTGATTTTACCGCTGTATTTTTACAAAATTGTGGTTTGTTTAAAGGCATGTTGCGTCCGCATCAAAATTAGAAATTTAGGTACATAAATATAAAAAATAATAAACTTTTGAACAACGAAGGAATTGTATATAATGATGCTTTGAAATCAGAAAAGACATTCATACACCTTGAAAGAAAATATAGTGAAATCTCAACATGGCGTCAGTACAAAGACAATCTTGGAATTATATAAAATGTATTTTAGCAAAGATTTTTTCTATCTTCGTCGAGACATCGTCGGGCAAATTAAGACATATGCGGTTTCCCCATGTTTAATAAAAATGAGTTTCAAAGCCATTTATTTTTTTTTTATTCTTAGAAATCTGATAGATGTAAAAATGAGAAACTTTTCGGAAGAAAAATATTGAAAAAGAAATTTATATATTGTTCGTTTTAAAATATATGACTCCCTTGCGCTTTCATAAAATATACTTATTTTAAATATTCGAAGTTATAAGATTTGGTTATTTTTTATCGTGGTTATATATTTAATTTGTAAGTTAAAAGTAGTACCTTTGTCAACTAAAAATAAGCATGATTTTCTTAAAAATCAATACAGTTTATTATTCATCATTTTATATTATTATTACTAAAATTTCAATAAAAAAAATCGTTTATAATCAAAAAATTGTATTACAAATAAAGTTTTTTATACATTTTGTTCTTAATTACTGCACGATTATATTGTAAAGAGACCTTGAAATTCTTTTGATTCACTTCAGTAATTTGCAGACACGAAATGCATTGAAAATATTATTTTTTTATTTTATTTTATTCAATTCTTTGTAATTATATACATGATGTATGAACCAATCAAAAATAATTTTAAAAAGCTTTTTTTTTTATTTGATTTATCTCTCGCTTTTGTTCTGTATGATATGACTTTCTGGAATTTAAGAGAAAATAATTAACTTCCTACAGATATAGTTGCATTAAAAAATGTAATAAAACTCGTAAAAAATTTTACCCATCTTCAAAATTTGCCCAAAATATTTAACAATCATAGAAAAAATATTATTATTTACAAAATTATAAAGCAATATAACTTGGATTAACGTGATTTCTACCATTTTTTGCTTTAAAGTTTATGTGAGGCAGGTAAAATGGCAGAGAATGTCAATCTCTACAAAATTTGAAAATACGGTAATGACAAAAAGTGAAACTAAAATAATCGGCCAAGAATATGCATTTTAAAATTTTATCTGTTTATCTATTTGAAAGCTGGTGCTTTTCATGTGATCCCATTTCATTTTGGTCCAGTTCTGACAACTTCGGTAGGCATCCATGAGAAAACCATAAAAGTCTTGAATTTGCATTAAAAGTCTTAAGTATGCACGACGAATAACTCAATATCACGCCAACCGATTTCGATTATTCTTTTTTTAGTGACAAATTAGTTAGTGTACTTCAAATTCACTAAAAATCACAAATTAAAAAAAGCTTTTAACAAAAAGAAAACCGACTTCAAAAGAAAAACTTTTCCAAAACAAATTAATATGCACTAAAAAAAAAATAACGATAATATTATGTAGTTAAAATTATTGATATTTTTGGAGTCGGTGTTTCCTTGGCTGACACCGACTCCAACAGTAACAATAATTTTAACTATATTATATTATCGTTATTTTTTTACTTTTTAGTGCATATTAATTTATTTTGGAAAAGTTTTTCTTTTGAAGTAGGTTTTCTTTTTGTTAAAAGCTTCTTTTCTTTTTTTATATATCAAAAAATGGTGCAATCCACTAAGAATATATTATGGATATATTTATATATGCTTGCTTACTAACTTATATATGCTTGCTTACATGTATAGTAACTTAAAACAATACTGCTAAAAAAGCCTACTTGTGTCAGCCATATTGCCCGCTTGATGTCATTAGTCGTCAATACAGGGTACAAGCAAAACTTAATTTACCACTTTTAAGTAAAGATCGTGCAATTAACTTGCCGTCAGTGCAATTTATTTTACAAATTCAACTAATATCTCGTTTAGAAATCGAGAAATCATAAACTATTGAATTATTTATTATATTTAATATATGTGACTCCATGTCGTAGAAAATTGATATAAATACAATAAAGTATTAAAAGAAGATTGATTACTTCTTAAACAGGAAAAAAATGTTACTGGTACCAATAGGTATAGACGAACAGGACAGAAACAACTTGAGCCAGAGTCCGTCGATCCATCGATCCAAATGATACATTTTAAAACTGGTTGTTTAGTGACATTCCACATTGTTGATTGTATAAAGTTAATTATTATGAAAAACGATTATAAACTTTATAAGTACTTTTATAGAGCTATTTTTATAGACGATACTTATATGTATTTAATGTCCAATAATAATATCATCACTTTAGTTTTAGTAAATAGTTTTTGTAAAATTTTTATTATATTTTTATAAAAATAATAATAATGGGAAAATTTCTATTTTAAATGCAATATAATTATTTGTTGTTATTTGCTATTTCCGATGTCTATAAAAAGAACACGGTAATTAATTTAATAATTTTAATTCGGTGAAAATTTGGTACTCGATTTATGTATCAACTGTTGTCTGTTCGTTTCGGAGACTAATTTTAGTTGTATTCGATGCCATCCTAAGTAAAGTCATTTTTTATCATATTTCTTGGAAATAAAAATTTTTTCTTTGCTAAGGAAATATAAAATAAAAAAACTGCAAAAAAAAAGTACCAACTTTTGAATTAAACGCGCGAAAAACCATAGTTTATTTAACTATTAGACAAATATTTTTTTAGATATTTTTTTAAAATCAATCCGAGGAATCCCTCTTCAATATAGGATGTAGGGCGATATCTCAGTGACTATGCCGCACAAAAGAGTCCCCTAAAAAAGTGACCAAAGTGTCTATTTCCCATTTAACAATTAAAATAGATAAATAGTTAATAACCGTTGGCGCTGTTTTCTTTGTACATTGCGCTTGCATGTTGGTTTTAATTATTTTATATATATATATATATATATATATAATCATTTGTTATAACTGTGTAAGGGCACTATGAAGGATTTCATCTTATCATTACGAATCACATATTTTAAAACGGGAAATTTTTGAATATTTTTTTTAATTGAAGGGTATAGACAGATAACAAGAATAGAGGAAAATGATTTTGTTACATTAAAATAAAATATTTCACATATGTTACAAAAGCTTCTTATTTCCTATTTTATAAACTGCGCGCCTGATATACACCCTTTGTAGATTTTTTTTTTTTTTTTTTTCACCAAAGAAGCTAGATTTTTGCTATCAGTTACTGTTTAAACTATTCGATTTACATGTAAATGTTTCGAACAACACACAAGTTTTTTAGTTTTTTCGAAAATTTTCAAAATTTCCCAAAATTATTACAATTGGCGGCCGGAAAGCAATGTAAAGATTCTCAGCACAAAAAAATCAGCTTTACATCCCGTTTTGCCATTTTAGTTGTGTTTTTTTTGTAAGTTTTTACTGGCGTCTAAGTAGTCTCCTTAAATCATTATATAATATGAACATGTTCTTGTTTCTAAGAGCATTTTAATTAACAAAGTTAAGAAAGACAATCAATGTTGCTATTCATTTTATGAATACATTAAAGTACTAAACGACTGTTATTAATTAGGTCAAGGACACACCATATATATAAAACATTCACAGTTGATATTAATTAAACATTTTAATTGATATTAACAAATACGTGGAAATTTTAAAATCATTTTCATCCAGAAAATAAGTGTCATTATTTGTTTATAACAAATATTTAAATATTTACTTAGTTTTCTGTAGGGAAATTTCCAATTTACTAAATAGAATGTTTTTTTAGTTAAAAAACGGCAAGAAAATTTAAGGCATTGTGACCCTTATAACTTTAAACTAACATTCTGAAATTTCCTTTGCAATTTAAATATTTTTTATATTGTGTGATCCCATAAATTTTTCTCATAATTTACCACTCATCCTGTATTTGTCAAGTAATCCGTTCTTTATAAATATACAGCAGGCATGGGCAAGTTATTTTAAATCGAAGGCACCATTGTTATAACTTTATTGTGTGCCATAAACTTTAATGTGTGTCTCTTTGTTCAAGTCCGCATTTCTCATAGAGGAGGAAGCGAGCCGGGTATACGATTCTTCTACCTATCTCAGTTTCTCTAATAGTAATGAGGTAGGTAAAAAGAAACTGTTGCCTCTCTGTCTTACTCGTATTTTTGGTTGTCACTGGTTAGGTTATCACTGTCTTACTCGTATGTAAGTTACAGAAGTCGGAGGGAATTCTCTGCAAAACGGTTTCGTAGCCACATCACTATGAAAAAAGATCAAAATGAATTTTTTATCTTAATCTTCTTAAAAGCTATTTTTTAGATATAAAAGAGAAAATGTAGGAGACTTTCATTAATTATGCTCGCTAAAATTTTAATAAATATATGATGAGCTTATAGAGTACACAAAGAAGTATCATTTCTAGGAAAATTTTAAAATAATTACATGGAAAGTTTGAATTACACATAGTTCTGGACAATGTTTTTAAATAAGCGAATTTTTAAGAATTTAGTTTTTAATAATTATTATTATTAAATAGGCGTCTGCAAAATTTTTATGTTCAAAAACATAATGTAATTGACTTTAATTAATAAAACACTTTCATGAAACAATTATTTATCAATTTGGGAATAATTTACAAATTAAATTCATTCATTACAGTACAACAGTGTCTACAAATTCCGAATTTTAAGTTAACATTTTACCAGAACCATTCAAAATGTATTAAGGTAGTTCGCATGTGGAATAGATAATCTTCTATGGATAATGGATAATAATCTAAGTATTTTTTATGGACTTGACTTTAACAAGTGAACTACTAAACTGTAGATTTAAAAAATTCTACAAAAAAATGGCAAAACCTTTGACTGTAATCAAATGCAAAAAGGAGGGTAAAAATTAAAAAAAATCACTTTTTAAGAAAACTAATTTCAAAAATCATTGTGACAAACTTACACCCAAAAAAGAAAAGTTTTCCTAAATTTCTCTAAATAATTAAACTTCGTTGAATAGCCTGTCATTAAATATTCTCAAAGACACTCATTATATTTTTATACCATGCATATATGAAATATACATAGTATATTAAGTTTAGTCCCAAGTTTGTAACGCTTAAAAATAATGATGCTAGGAAAAAAATTTTGTCATAGGTGTTCATAAAATCACCTAGTTAGTCCATTTCCGGTTGTCCGTCCGTCCGTCCGTCCGTCTGTGGACACGATAACTCAAAAACGAAAAAAGATATCGAGCTGAAATTTTTACAGCGTACTCAGGACGTAAAAAATGAGGTCAAGTTCGTAAATGAGCATCATAGGTCAATTGGATCTTGGGTCCGTAGGACCCATCTTGTAAACCGTTAGAGATAGAACAAAAGTTTAAATGTAAAAAATGTTCCTTATCAAAAATTAAACAACTTTTGTTTGAAACATTTTTTCGTAAACATCACTGTTTACCCGCGAGGGCGCCAGTTAGGCGGAAATTTTATAATATGTACTATACTTGATTATCAGTTATGTATGCCACATGTTTGTATGTTTTATGTGATAAAGAAATCAACACTGACTATGCATGGTATTTCAACAATTAACTCAGTCAATTGTTTGTTTTCACTTGTTTTAATTTACTGTTTAACGATGTTTTACTGTACACATATACTTTTAATTATAATGATATTATAAAAAATACTTAAAAAATTGATTACCAAGATAACGTTGCACAGAACACTTATTTCCAGGGCCGCATTGGGTCGTGTCTGCTTAAAATTGGTGGTTGTTATGGGTGTATCATGGGGTGCGGATGTCTTATCGTGGGCAGCTGGTGGTCCAAAGGAATTATGGTATTTAACAGATATCATCAATACATTACAAGGATTGTTTATTTTCATTGTGATTGGGTGTCAACCTCAGGTATGTACTTTAATTTACATTAAAATAATTAGGTTTAATTATTACGGAACCCAAAGCTACGGGAAATAATAAACCATGCCAACTAAAATAGTTATCCAAAAAGAAAAGAATCCCGAACAAACCTTACGTAAAAACACTAACAGTCAAAATTTAATAAAATAAAAGTTAAAAGCACGGCTACGGAAAAGCTAAAAACAAGCATGAAATATAGAGGCAGATCAAAATCCTGATTAAAAAAGCCTTGGATTGAAAAACAATTTTTGTCGGAAGCCAAAAACATTCACGAGTACGAATGAAAGCCTGCGACTACAACTGTTTTTCACCCAAGACCCAATAAATTTTGATCTATATATATATATATTTTTTTTTGTATAATTTGTATAAAGTCCTTAAATACCTACCTTTAATTTGATACGAGACATAACACACTTAGCTTGAATTTTTTTAGTTTATATAGCTTTATGACGTAAGACGAGCATCATTTTTTAAATGCATAATGTAGTACACAGATACTCTTGAGAATCTTTCATTTCATTTCAAACACGATACATTTACTTTCAATTTTTCTATTTAAGTCCATAACTTTATAGCGAGCTTATTATTGTCGAATTAATAAATCTGCTTATGCACTATATTAAAATTTACAGCCGGAAATGGTTTTTTAAGGGTTCTTTGAATCCTGCATAAATCTTGCGTGAATATTTTGTTCTTACAAAAAATAGTTTTATAAAAACAAATAAGTTTTGTTTGAAAATAAATTTGATAATTCATTTCCAAATTATTATTAATTAACTTTTTTAATGAGAAAAGTTATGCTGCTTTAAATTTTCAAACAAATTAAAATAAAACAGATAAAAATAATGTAAATAAAATCAAATAATTAGTTTTTATTGAAAATTTTATAATTTTTATTATTCAATTTTTAATTGAAAAATACTTATGGCGACAGTCACGAATGTTTTTATTTCATTTTTTTTATTTCTTTTTGTTTCATAAAAGTATTTTATATTGTGTTTTTATAAATGAAAACTGTTATTTTATTTTTATTTTTTTTGCCTGACTCATAAAAAATCGCAGTTATTAATACACTCAGCGGCACAGAATTTTGCCGAAATAGAAAATTATCAAAAAGTTGACGTAATATTAGAAACCTGTATCTCCATGGAAAATAATCCGATAGATCCGATTTTGCCAATGCGTGAGTGTAGTATCAAACAACAAAAATTAACAATTCTTTTTTGTTAAATTTGCTCGAAACCGTTTTTCTAAAATCAAATTACCTCTAAAGTCTAAATAAATTAGATTTCCCTGCATGTTTAGTTTCTCATGTATTTGTTGGTTTTAACTTTCAGATAGAAAGTTATTATATCCGCCCCACAAATCGAAATCACAAATTTTATGGCATCTTTACGTTTTGAGCTGTCCAAAATACTTTTATACACTTTTAAAAAATGTATGTATATATTATGTATGTATATGTGTGTGTTTTGCCTGCAGTTTTTTTCCATTAGATTTCGTTTCCATTCCATTAGATCCTTTCCCTTTTTAGAGTCAACAAGTACTTCATCACTATTTTTTACCTTTTAACCTTCGTTCATTCACCTTCTGCCCCATTTGCCGGCGCCGTTACCCAAATTTTTTTTTCTCGCTGATCTGCGCCACCCTGAACTACGCGGTGCCTGTGTGCTTGTATAATCATTTATTCTCATAGACTCCCTATTCTTATTTTTGATACCGCAGACCCTTTTCTATTCTCATAGACCCCTTTCGAATCGACCACAGGGGGGCGATATAGACCACTTTAAGAATGACTTCTCTATTGGAATTTAAAAATTCAAGAAGTTCAGCTCGTGATCAAAATTTAGCGAGTTTAACTCTTAGTAGATTAACATACAATTTTATCAAAAGCATTGAATAATATAAATTTTGTTTTTAATTTCCCCTTGGACTTACTTAACACAGTTAAAATATTCGTATCGTTATCGATTTGACAAAAACGGAAACCACCTCTAATATACAAATAAATGATATCCCTTATTTTTTATATTGTTACAGGGTTGGGCCGCAATGAAACGTATGTGGTGTTTATTAAGTCGTAATGTATCCGGTGCAACAGGTAATGGTAATCATCATTCATCATCATCACATGGTCTACCATCTCTGGGGGATTCAATCACGAATCATACAATTACAAATACAACGAATGTTAGTTGTAAGTCATCGATGCCGCTAGAAACAAGTTGTTGATGTGCAAACAATACCAAAAGACTTTCATGTTTGTTTGTTTTTTTATAATTTGAGAAAAATAGCATTATCTTATGAAATTGGACGTCACGAAAGATTGGATGACGACGAGTGTCCAGTTAAGATCAAATGGTGTTGTAATAGGTAGTCTACGAGACTTAACTTTCAAGTGGAAGCAATGAAACAATCCCCACTACGTGTTAGTTAGTTTTTACAAGTATTATTTGATCAGGAAAGCTAATCAAAACCGACTTAATGATGAACTGATGAGTTTAGTCTCCGAAATCTGGGTGCGCATAAAGTCTGGAATAATGTACACAGCCTATAAAGTCCTTTAGCGGAGGTAGTTATGTTCAATATAAACAGATACTTTGACCACTCGCTAGACTACTATGACCTTACTTATCTTGTGGATTAAGTTAGGCTAGGTAAGAGTGGCTGTTCTGGGGTGGGACACATTTAGAATCCGTTGTAATATCGAAAAAGGGTTGGCCATTCCCGTCCGCACTCCATGAACCATTTGGAGCTGTTTTAGGACAGCAGCTTGCAGTTCGCAAACGGAACTCCCGGATGCCTCTTGATGCTTGTATCTGCTACTCACAATTTCATGGTATATCTCTGTGTCCCGGTACCCATACCAGGTTTACATTCATTTGTTCCGTCAGTTAATTTAAGCACGTACGGCAGTCCTGTGCTATCTTTGAGAGTAGTTGGATTAGTTGAGAGTCTAAATCGGTTAGTGTTAAACGGAGTGTTAGAAAAGTACCGAAACATATAAGAACAGATAGAATTTCGAATAAAATTTTTGCTAAATATGCTGAATTCTAAAAAAAAAATGTTTGGGTAGTACCTAGGTTTTTTATGTGAAATAATTTTCTAATAGTTTTCCTCTACCTCGTTGAAAGTCAAGGTCACTCTCAACTCAACGTCCATCATAAGTGAATTCTCACAGGAACTTGTAATGTCTCTACTTGTGAGTTGAATATCGGAAACTAGTCTACAGAATATTTGATCTCAAGTGGACTCTCATCTTAATATTGTGACGTAAAGATGTATGTAATCCATTGTCACATAAAATAATGTTTATAAATCGAAAGAATATTAATTTTTTTTTTTATTAAACGTGACAATTATTTTTTTTAGTATTTATTTTAACAATAAAAGAAGAATTAATTTGTAAAAATCTATGTGTTGTACAATAGAATTTTGTCCGTAACTGTTATTTTTTTTACAATAGAAATATTATTTTTTTACATAATTTTTTTCCGTTATTATACATCATAATACATATTTTTTCAATAAAAATATAAAATGGACTCATTCACTTTAAATTATATTTTTTATAGACCCTTTTAATATTTATAGATTAATTTTTAACTATAAATATTAATAAATAAAGAATATGTGAATTCCCTGTTATCTTCCTTGTTCAATTTATTTATTTTTTTTTAAATCAATATTTTTGCAAACGCAGATTTTTCTAAACTTAAAACCAATTGAAGATTACTAACATTCCTTCTTCTCGGCATCAATATATCGTATTTTTAATTTTACTGAATGAGTTCATTTAATTAAGTGAATAAATAGTTCTAATAATAGATTATTAACACTTGATTTAATAAAATTTTTTTTTTTTTTTTTTTTGTAATCTAAGTAGTACTTAAAATGTTTCAAAAAAGTATAAACTAAAAAATATACGTACAAATATCTTGCCTTTGGAACAACGAATTTCGAACAAATCGAACAAATATTTAATATATATTTTTGTAATATAAATAATATTTTTTTTCTCCATGTGATCTCCTTTCAATTTCTTATTTTCTAAAATGTAAACAAGATAGTTATTTTGATTGATGTCTCAAATTCTAGATTGACACTCTAGCCAAATATTTTTTGATGTCTACTCAAGCAGGTTTTATTTTACTTCGAATTGTCGAAAATTGAACTAAAATTATATTCTCCAGAATGATGCTCATTTTAAAGTATCTTTGTTATAATACTTGTTCCATGACACAATTTTTATAATTTTTTGTGCAGTCTTAATTTTAAGTTAAAACTGGAAATTTTAATAATTAATGTCTTACTGGTGCTGAATTATAAAATAGATATGTTTGAGACATCAAAATAACTTATCTTGTAAAAAACAAGTCATTATAAATGTCTGACTGTTACGTGACAAATAAGTGTGCTTCAATTAGCCTTTTTCCTCTGAAGATTAAAAAAGATCCGCAACACTAGGGGCGGGAGTACAAATATATCCTGCCATCTAGAGGATCTTTTTTTAATCTTCAGAGGAAAAAGGCTAATTTTATTTGAAAGAGACTAAATTTGTAGAAAAATTATCTCTCGTATTGCTTTTTTCTAATAGTTTTAGTTGAATGAGTTATTGTTGAATTATGGTAAAACATGCAAATGATTATAATTTATAAGATTAAAACTCATAAAACGTAAAAAAAAGTATAATACATAGTAAACAGATTGAAAAAACAATCTGCATTAGAAGAACAATATCTGTGGACATCGTAAATTCGTGTTTAATAACTCTCTATCCGACTTGAAGGACCAACAATAAAAAAAACAGTCAAACATTTATGAAAACTTGTTGATGAACAAAATTCTTGCAGCATGTTTATATTTTCTTTAAAAAATTCGTACATCAAATTAATTTTATCTGAATTTCGCTTTAATTTTCTTTTTTTATATAACCAAAAAAAATAATTAACTTTTTTTTGTAATTTAGGAAACTAGTCATGTTGTAAAAGCAATGTTTTTTTTTTTACATTTGTAATTTTGACAATAAAAAAAATGAACAAATATTTCACAGAGTTTGAAATAATAAATTATTGTCGAGTGTTTTAGTTGTGGCGTTTTTGAGACTGACGAAGTTTTTTTTTGTATTTTATTTGAAAGTATATCTCAGAAAATTGTATTTTTTTTTATTTTAAGTTGCTTTGAATCAAAGTGTTTGTATCATTTTTTAAATTTCGTTATTATTGTAATTTCTGGTCGATTTACATGATGAAATACGAAATCGGGTAATTTTCAAACAATAAATCGCACATTTTATGTAACTATTCATACTAAAACAGTTTGGCATTAATTAAAGCCATTACACACGAGGCAATTTTGATACGGCATCCAAAATTGAGTATCTAGTCGACTACCAGTCGGTAGTCACTATTGCCGACTTCTTTAAACATGAAAGATATTATATATCGTTTCAAATCGCAAAACTAATTCAAAAACGGTTCGCCCGTTTGCGCTATGCCTCAGACAGATACACAGATACGCAAGTTAAGTTTTTGCTGCTTAGTTTGTGGTCTCCAATGAATTAACATTCGTTGGATTTCAGCTGGGAAGCCATTGGTTAAGATTCTTTGGATCTAAAGGACTATGATCGCTTAGTATTGTGAAACGCAGTCTAATGTAACAATCTTTTGCATACTTCTCCGTATGAAGTATTAACTCTGTTGCCATATGGAAGAGTAAATCGTAAACATCGAAATGTGAATGGGCCATCTTGATTTGCCTTAATCAAATATTTGAAAGTACTCATATTACAATGCTATTAATAAATATCAAACTGAGATATACTCTATTAAACTTTTGTATTATTATTTAACGCAAAATCCTTGAATTTTAGTTAATATTATGTTACCATTAATTATTACTACTCTTAATTGTGTATAAATAAAAAAAAAAATTATGTTCCAATTCTTTTAATTAATTTACTTGCACTACTCTAAAAAGATAATGAAAAAGAGGCATTGATATTCACGGCTCCAAAATATTGAGCTTAACTCTACTGATTTAATTAACCAAAATAATAAACCAAAAAAAGAGAGTTTCTACTAATTCAATTCAATTCAATTTATTCATTCTTTTTTACGTAATACACAAAAATTGTACAGAACATGGCATAAAAAAAGAATCAGGAATTAAAGGAAGGGAGAACGTCTGTACAAACCTAATGGAAGGGAGAACGTCTGTACAAACCTAATTGTTGGCTTATACCATGCAAAATGTTGTATATCCTCTAGAACCCCCATTGCACTGTATACGTATAGTTTTGGAGTCGCAAATTGAGTGAATTTTACCATGAATTCCTCTAACTTAAAAGGCCTTAGAAAAATGCAACATTATATTTTAATTTACAGACGTTTTAGTCAATAAATCTGCGATTGTAGATAGGCAATTAATGTATTACTGATTATTATTTCTACTGAATGAATTTAAATACGTTGCTGAATTTACTTTAAAGCTTTTTAAATGGATATCATTTGTAATAATTAAGGAATGATTGAGTATCTCTATTTTTTATAAAAGTTTATGAAATGTCCTCACAGAAAGTTCGAAAAGTAGACAATTTTACTTAACGTGTTATCAGAACTATTGCAAAATCTATCTTTTTTCGACTTTGTGTTATAAATTTTGATTAGATGAAATAAAACCAGCAAATACTGATAACATGTATTTCTTATGGTCTGTCTCTACAAACAACTGAGAAATATATAAACAGTGGAAAACGATTATCGTTGAACAAGTTGGATGATAATCGTATAATCGTTTCTGGTAAAGTCTATACACAATTCCTCAAAGCGAAAGATTGAAACTGCGTAAATTATGCACAGGTTTGTCAAATTTTTGCAAATGAACATTTTTGGAATTGTTTATCCATGTAAAGTACCCAAAAAGTTAATCTAAATTAATTTTTTTTTCAACTGAAATTAAATCCCCTCAATGTTATTTTAAAAAGTAATATCATTTTCATTTGATAAATTTTTTGGATCACATTACATGGTAATTTAATCGTCGCAAAAATAAACTTACAAAAATTGATGTATTTCAATATTAACAATCGTGTGTGAGTTTTTAGAATAAGTAATGTTAAAACAATTGGAACTTATGAAAAAAATTTCGCCTTTGTGTACAATAAATTGTTTTTATTTTTTCTTCGTATTTTTATTTTTTCTAGTAATAAAAAAATGCTCTTATTATTTTTACAAAATATTTCGAATATTTTGAAATGTAATTTTGTAATATATTTGTATAAAAAAATAATGTTTACATAATAAATTTTACTTATTTTTGTAAGCAAAATCTTAATAAATAAATGTCTTATTTTATTTGAGTTAATTGTTTTATTTGAATGCATCATCACAATTTTATACAATCGTCACTCATTTTGAATAAATTTAAAGAATTTTTATTATTTTGTGAATTTATAGGCAAATTAGTATGAAGGTGAGTAAAAAGAAATACACAATGGATAAGTTTAATTAAAAAAAGGTCAGTAAAAGAAAAATAAATACTAAGTTTAAGAAAGAAAACAAGTTTATTAAAATAAGGTGAGTGAGTAAAAGGTATTTATATTATATTATTGATATGTATGATATGTCTAAAGTGGAGTAGTGGCTAGCCCAGTTGCCTCCCGTTGCAGAGTACTTCGGTTCGTATCTAGCATTGGTCCGAATTAATTTTTTAATTATACCGTTATTATACCGAGATAATGTCATTTTTTTAGATAATTGTTATGTGAACCAAAAGCGACAAATAAACAAGAGAGGAGTGTATATTTTATGCTATGTTAATTCCCACCCTCTTTCTATCTCCCTCTCTCTGACAGAAGAGTGATTTATGAAAGTGAGACTAACACATTTTTTTTTTTTTTTTTTTTTTGTAAAATAACATGTTCTCCTATTACAAAATCTTATAAAATTTCATTTAACAAGAATAAATTTTAGCGCATGTATGTTATAAAAAAAAGTGGGATATATATAACATGTTTTCCTATTACAAAATTTCAAATTTTTATCTTAACGAGCGATTTTTTAATTTTATAAATACAAATTTTAATATATTGTAATAGGAGAATATGAGTGAGATAAACTATAAGACATGTTCTCCTATTAAAAAGTTTCAAATTTTAGCATAACCAAGCCATTTTCAGCTCCGCGATCTTAGCACCTCATGTGCGGAATTTCGATTGACCAATTATACCATCTGAAAGGTCAGAAATTGGTCATAAAAGGTCAGTTGGTCTCATTAATTGGTCAGCATCAGAAAATTTTTTATTAAAGATTGAAAAAACTCCACCTATGCGCGATCGGGAAGCATTCGCTGATAATTGGTCAGCTAATATAAATTAATTAATTGGTCAGTTTAATTTTATATTCAAAAAATAATATAATTTCGAAAAAATTTTCAATTTTTTCAACATTTGTACTAGGAGAACATAAGTGGGAATTAGTAGTTCCTGATAAGGAGAAAGGTGAGTAAGTGTTTTCACCCCGAAAGTCTAAAATTTTATTTTGGCAGAAAGTTATTGGTCTGCCCACTAGAGGTCACACTCACCAAACACGGGTGTGCAGACCACTAACTTTCAGACTTACGAGGTGACAACAATTACCTTGCTATCAGGTACTACTTATTCCGTCCGTCCTTGATGTTCTCCTAGTAGAAATGTGAAAAAAATTGAAGTTTTTGAACGAAAAAAAACTAATTTTTTCATCATTTACTAGGCAAACATGCTGTGGTGGAAATTTGAAAAAAAATGAAAATAAAAATCAGATTTTGCTTAAAAGATTTAATGAACTTTTTTTTAATAAATGTCCTCACCTAGTTTCGAACCAAGGGACTATTTATTCGAAGTCAGATACGCTAACCATTATACCATTAGGGCTCTGTTATTCGTATTAATAAATAATTATATTCATATTTTCGACTTTCTTAAATTATAACAAAAAGTGAAACTCATTTTCGGAAAATTTTGAGTAGTATTATTACAAAAAAAAATGGCAAACGAAGTTTGAAATACTTACCTATCGTGAAGTTCGAAATACTCACCTATTTTTAACTGAAATAATATTGTATAGCTACAGAGAGATGGGGAAAAATAAAATAAAAACAGGGTTTGAGTTTTCAACTTTATTTAAATGAAATCAAAATACATAAAAACTATTTACGAATTACTTGCACATAATTCCATATAATTAATTTCATCTTAAAAAAATTTTTTTGCATCAACTTTTTTTTTACAAACCAAATACCACACAAAAATAAAATGAAAATCCAAAAAGAATATTACGTATTTACAATCCAACTTCTTTATCTCACCTATATTTTATAAGAATTTGTTTGTACCTTTACTAAAAAAAAATTAATTAGTTAATTAATAATTTTGTTCTGAAAGGAAAAATGGGATAGAATAAAATAAAACAAAATTTAAAATATATAACGATATTTATTTATTTATATTAATTTGAAAACGTTATCCCGAAAATTGATTTTTTATTATATAAAATAACCATTATTATTATTCATTCAAATTTTTTATAGGTGACATATGTACAAATATATATATAATACAAGTGAAAACAAACAATTGACTGAGTTAATTGTTGAAATACCATGCATAGTCAGTGTTGATTTATTTATCACATTACACATACAAACATGTGACACATACATAACTGATAATCAAGTATAGTACCTATTAAAAAATTTCCGCCTAATTGGCGCCCTCACGAGTAAACAGTGATGTTTATGAAAAAAAATTTTACATTTAAACTTTTGTTCTATCTCTAACGGTTTACAAGATGGGTCCTACGGACCCAAGACCCAATTCACCTATGATGCTCATTTACGAACTTGACCTCACTTTTTACGTCCTGAGTACGCTGTAAAAATTTCAGCTCGATATCTTTTTTCGTTTTTGAGTTATCGTGTCCACAGACGGACGGATGGACGGACGGACAACCGGAAATGGACTAATTAGGTGATTTTATGAACACCTATGACAAAATTTTTATACTAACATCATTATTTTTAAGCGTTACAAACTTGGGACTAAACTTAATATACTATGTATATTTCATATATACATGGTATAAAAAGAGTGAAAAATTTAAATAAAAGGAAAAATTCATTTTTTTAAAAGTAAAAATTTTATCCATTTTTTTTTTTTTTTTGATATGTACTACTATCAAATATACATGTATATTTGATAGTAGTACATATCAAAAAAAAAAAATTATAAAAAAAATATTTCCCCTACTCTGTCTGGTTTATAGTGAAGAGCTGTGCGTAAGTACTCACTGCCCTGATAAAACCATCCGGCTCAAAGCATGCGCGTTACGACAGAGACAACTTTTTTAATTTTTTTTAATATAAAATTAAACTGACCAATTATTTATATTAGCTGACCAATTATCAGCGAATGCTTCCCGATCGCGCATAGGTGGAGTTTTTTATTTTTTCTGCGAATGAGGTGCTAAACTTATTAATTGACCTTGAAAAACTTTAATCTTTAATAAAAAATTTTCAGATGCTGACCAATTAATGAGACCAACTGACCTTTTATGACCAATTTCTGACCTTTCAGATGGTATAATTGGTCAATCGAAATTCCGCACATGAGGTGCTAAGATCGCGGAGCTGCCATTTTCGTGCATATTTTTTAATATTTTGTAACAGGAGAACATGATTTTAAAAAGTGAGATATATATTTATGATTATTTAAATTCCCACCCCCTGAGAGAATAATGATTTATGACATATGTATAACTGACGTTATTTATAGCAAGAGGGCGGGTCCTATAGATTATTTAAACTATAAAAAGAGTGGAAAATTTTTAACATCAGGAATAATTCATTTAATTTAAAAGTAAAATGTTAAACAAAAACAGGATACGAACTAGCGTACCTTGATTTCATAAGCAAGTGCTGTACCCACACAGCCACCCGGCTTATGTAAAACTATATAATTAACTTAATACTTACCTTTTTCAGGAAAAATTCATTTAATTTAAAAGTAAAATGTTAACCAAACCAGGATACGAACTAGCGTACCTTGACTTCATAGGCAAGTGCTGTACCCAAACAGCCAACCGGCTTAAGTAAAACTATATAATTAAGTTAAAACTTACCTTTACTAAAAAATTAACTAATTGATAATTTTGTTCTGAAAGAAAAAATAGGATAGAAAATTAAAAAAATAAAACAAAATTTAAAATACATAACGATTTTTATTTATTTATAACAAAAAAAAGTTTTATATTTTCATGAAAAATCATATTGTATTGTATGTAAATCATATTTTCATAAAATAAATTAACAGAGATTCTTCTTTTCTTATTAAAGTTTTTATACAAAATTAGTAAAATTCTATCACTTCTATATAATAATAATAAAGAGTGTATCAAGATTAACGTCTGATTCGAACTTCTTGCGTTAATTTTGGAACACTCCTATTTACAATATATACTACTTTCTTATAAATACTACTAAACCATGGAGATATGAAGATAGCTAACGCTAGCCTGTAAGTGGATGCGATTATCGAAGCGAGAGAGAAGACTGCCAGTAAGTTCCCCCGTATCCTTGTCTAATACATATACTTAGTAATACATATAGTATATATGTACATATGATTATGACAAGGACACGGGGGGACTCACTGACAATCTCTTTCATTCATCTTATCGCATCCACTTACCAGTAGAAATTCTTCCTTGTTTAGGTATGGTATCTTCGGGTAATTTTAGCTATTTGTGGATATAAACAGCAGAAAAGAAACATTAATAACAAATAAATATTTTATTTGAAAATAAAACTTTCATTTAACAGTTTACAGCATTCAACGCATTTTTTTGTTTGACATATTTTAATAAACGTAATACCGTTGAAGGAGTTACACCTGGAATTCGACTCGCAGCTGCTATCTGCAAACAAAAAAATTTTAAATAACAAAATTGACAAATAATAAATACAATAAATACAGCGTGGTTTATGACCTTTTAAAGAAAAATTATTTTAAGCGAGATTTCAAGATCCATAAAATAAAAATAAAAAGCAAAGATTTAAAAGATCATTTCTTACCGTTTGAGGTTGAATTTGTAATAATTTCTCTTTTTCTTCAATCGATAAATTAAACGAATGATCGGCATAATCCAAATTCTCAGGAATAATCAGCTGTTCATCACGCCGAATTTCTTCAACTTCTTTAGCTTGTATGGTTGATGCATGCTCATATGAAGCTTCAATTTCAAGTCTGGTTGCAAGTGATTTATCTTCGGCAAATTGTTGTAATTCTGGTAGCTTTAATGCCTTGTATAATTTTTCAATTGTTACGTTGTCAGCAGGAATTGATACCATTTCAAAAGCACTAAAATAAGGTAATTTGGTGAGATGTAAACATTTCTTTACATTATGTTATTTATTAATTATAATGTTTACCCGATCAAGGTTTGAAACCTTCTTTAGTTCAAATGAAAAACCGCTACAACTTAAACTACTAATAAGAGCCTTCATACTCCGATTGGATTATGTATTATTAGGTTTTTAATATTGAAGTTTATCCAAATAGGATCAAAAAGTGGAGAAAATCTAGTTCGTTGGACTTTTACTCAAATAAAACTTTTTCTAATGAATTACCTAAAATCGATCCAAGGGATGTCTCTTGTATGAGATTTTGACTGATATCTCAGAAACTTAAATTAAATCATAAAATATACCCAATTTTCGTATTTTTCTTAAAGAATATAAAAAATCGCAAATAACTTTATGTTTTGGAATTCGGTAAAACTTGGAATTGAGAGTGATTTTTGAAAAATCGAATTCATTGGACGTTTGGTCGAGTATTTTCTATGGTATCGCTGGAAATTCAATTTGAAGCTATAAATTTCAGAATTTTAAGTAGTATCAACATTAATAGTCATCTAGTCGTCAAATGAACTGGATTTTTGTCCTTGTTAGGCTTTGTCTTCTTTAACACATTTATTCCAAAAACAGAGACAACAAAAAATGGGCTTTTTAAGCGTACCTATAAAATGAGATTTCGATAAAGTAAAAAAAGGTTGATTGTGATTTGGATAAAAATCATTCTGTCAGGTTATTAAAATCTATTTTAGACTCCAAAATTTTTGGATACTTCTTAGTTTTTCACAATAACTCACATAATTCCTGGTCTCTCGAAATTCCGAATTTTTCTATACGTACATAATTTTCATTTACAAAAGTTGCTTTTTTATTTATTTAATCTCTAACGTTTTCTTTCTAGTTTACCTCTGACTTACGTTTTTTGAAGAGTATTTTTTGATTGTGACAAATTTAATAAGTCCCTCCAATGATTCGTCGACATTTGAATACCTTTTAACAAATCTTTACCATTTTCTAATTTTACTTTAACTTCTTCCATTAAATCCATACGTTTTTTACTAACACAACCCACATTAAATCCATTTTCAGTTAATCTTAAATCAGCATTATCAGGTCGTAAGCTAAGACGAAATTCTGCACGACTTGTAAACATTCGATACGGTTCATTTGTACCTTGTGTTGTTAAATCATCAATTAAAACTCCAATATAGCCTTGAGTCCGATTTATAATTAATGGTGATTTATTTAATGCTTTTGCTCCTGCATTAGCACCGGCTACAATTCCTTGCGCTGCAGCTTCTTCATAGCCTGTTGTACCATTAATTTGCCCTGCTAAAAATAAACCTGATACTCTTTTAGTTTCTAGCGTTGGTCGTAATTCGCGAGGATCCACATAATCATACTCAACGCCATAACCTGTAATATACAAAAACTATTCATTCAAAAAAACACAAGACAGACATTTATTTTCGAAAATTTAAGATATCTTTGGATTATACAGTCATTAATAGTACATGACTTCTTCATTCAATTTACTTATAATTACAGCATGGTAAAAAGGCACGTTAAAAACTTGGAAAATCATGTAAATTAAAGACTAAAAAATCTGTATTTTGAAATTTTTGTCAATAACAACTTACCTGGTCGAAGTATTTCAACATTTTCTAAGCCATTAATGGATCTCACTAGTTGTACTTGTAATTCTTCGGGCAATGTACATGAAATTCCATTAGGGTAAATTACGTCACTATCCAATCCTTCAGGTTCAAGCCATATGGGATGTTCTCTACCACGAAAACGGAGAACTTTTGATTCAATTGACGGGCAGTATCTAGGACCATTGATCTCTTCCATAACGTGACGATTCAAGTGTAAATTTGATAAAACTATATTTTCAACTTGACTGTTTGTTCGTGTCATGAAACATGGAAGTTGATCTTCTGGCTAAAAAATTATCAATCATGTAGGTAAATAGATAGCCAAGTTGTTGATTTAATTAGTAACTTTCAGACTGCATTCATCGCTATTTTGATTTAAGTTGACAGAAATTTGGTATGGGAATATCAGTTACATATGTGTGACATGTATGTATGTGTAATATGACAGAGTAATCAACACTGTCTATATATGGTATTTCAACAATTAACTCAGTCAACTGTTTGTTTTCACTTGTTTCATGATTATTTTAACGCTCGTCAAAAAAAAATTCGTAAGCCATCGTTGTAACGTAATAATGTTAATTGAATAGTATACACTGTATTCAATTATTAATTAACATTATGACGTTATACGATCTTGAAAAGTTCTTTTAAAACTGTCTGTAACTTTCAAATTATCATGATTAAATAAAAAATAAAAACAGTTTTGTTATAAAACGTATATATGATCTTTCCAATTATGTTAAAATATAATAATAAATTTTTTTTTTAAATCCCAATTTCACAGCATATTCTAGAGAAGCTGAAAACTACGCTTTATTTATTTAAACAAAGCTTTTAAAAGGCATAAAATGATCAAATTTTGAGTCTCGAAACGTAAAAGATCCGTGGTTCATGGATTTACCATTCCCCCAACCCCTTAATGAGCATCATCAAGTTACAATGAAGTTATATCACGTTGCTTACTTTAATTTTTATAAAAAAACGATGAATAAAAATCTGATCTATCATCATGTCAATTCCTATAAAGTTCAAAAAACAATATAAAATAGAAAGTTACCTTTATCCAAACTTCTTTATTTAAAAACGAAAATGGTATTGGATATTCGTCTCCTAAGTGTTTTTCGCATACATTAAAATTAATTTTATCCGATTTTAAACGAGGTGGTGTACCAGTTTTTAATCGTCCCATTCGAAAACCAATACTAGACAACGTATTAGCCAATCCAATAGACGGTGCATCGCCAATTCTACCCGCTGGTCGAACATCTAATCCAATATTAATTTGTCCTTTCAAGAATGTACCCGTTGTAATCACTACAGTTTTACTTAATATTTTCGTTCCATTAACTAAAAAATACCTTAAATTATATCTAGAAATGTATTCCAATAAAAAAAATTGTATACTTAAAATAACTCCACAGCATTTTGAACATGAATCTGAGAGTCCCTCAACATACAAATCTTCAACAGGCGCTTCAATAATTTTTAAATTTGGGGTATTTTCAAATAAATCTTTCTGTAAATGATGCTTATATAATTTCCTATCGATTTGTGCTCTTAATCCCCACACAGCTGGACCTTTTCTTCGATTCAATACCTAAAAGATATTTTAATTCTTAAGTTATGAAGTATTTTGTTTTGTAGAGCGGAGATTAGTACGTTTTGCGCGTAAACTTTCAGTTTCAGTCAATAAGATAAAAACAATACTGTACTTATGGGCTAACAAAATGTAATTCTACTTACTGAATATTAAGAAAACTAACCTTGTATTGAACGCCAGATTTGTCACAAATTCGTCCACATACCCCATCTAAAGCATCAACTTCTTTCATTAAATGCCCTTTTCCAATACCACCAAATGAAGGGTTACAAGACATTTCACCTAAAGTAAATTAATTTTTATAAAGAAATTCATCTTCGAAAATTTGAAAACATGCATACATAAGCTTTGGGATAAGCTAAGTTATTTGCAAACTAACCAATAGTTTCCTTTTTGTGTGTAATTAAAAGGGTATCAGCCCCCATTCGAGCAGCAGCCGAGCAAGCTTCTGTACCAGCATGTCCACCACCAATAACCACTACATCAAAAACATGGGGACTAGGTAAAGTACTGAGAAATTTTGTATTTTTAATGCAGGGAATAAAGCTTTTACTAAAATTAACTATACTCATTTTGAGTTAATTTTCTAGGTTATATTTAATAAACAAACACATGCTTCATATATTTGACAACTTATTTTATGACGTTTAAAATCCAATTTGGGCTGTTTCCAAAGAAGCAACCAGTGTGACCATGTGTTCAATGCACAAAACAACACAAGCACAAATATATGCATGGAATTTTTTTTCGCATTTCATAACAAAATGACAAAAGTGAAATTAAAATCTTGATAAAATTTAAACTACTAATTAGACAAAGAGATCGGACATAGTATTTGACATCATATACTATGTTTGCCGTAAAAAAACTATGCTAAATAATTGTTTTGCTAGAAAGAAATACAAACAAATTTTTGATAGCTTATAAATTTTTTTTTTTAAAGTTATTCGAAAATATTTCTCTGCTGTTACATGAATGAGCTTATATAAAAGCAAAAAAAAAACAGAAAACAAAAAACAAAGAGAAACAAACAATTGACTGACTTAGTTGTTGAAATACTCTGTATAGAAAGCATTCAAAATCAGTGCTTGCATTATTTTTTATAAATTGGAAGAGTTTAAAAAACCAACGCAATTATGGCGGTCTTTCAGCCGGCATTTATTTTGTTTTCAAAGATTTCAAAAGTATTTTCTAGAAAATTTTTGTTTGTTTTTCGAGTTTTTCCCGAGTCAAATGCTTCGTTTCCTACAAGAGAAAATTAAAAATCAAGTCATATTAAATTAAGAATTTTATTAGTATAATTCAATTTTGACAAAAATATATCTAAAAAATTTACAATATTATTTCTAAATAATTTTAAAATAAATATTAGATTAAATATCTGCTCTCATCCAATCGATTTCCAATGATGAGACTCCACTTTGCTTATTCGGTAGATAAACACCTCCCGCTACTTGCAATCCTATACTTGTAATATGACTTTTGTCCAATGGTTCTGTATCATTCACGAATTTTCCCCGAAAATAAGGTTTAAATTTATCTAAATCTAAACGAACTGTTACAAATTCTTCATCCATAGGTGCTTCAAACGTTTGTTCATAATCAGGCGTGGTACTATTTTGACTTTTATGTTTAATAACAACTTTGTAGATGGAGGCAGACCCTTGTCCACGAACATTCAATGTAAGGGATTCGAATTTGCTCAAATCAAACATTGTTTCAGTTTTGACACCAGCAAAACAAGCTCCATTTGGTTGTGGGTTTAATAAAGAGAAAAATATGGCACGTTGAAATACTCGAGTTTTTTGTAAAACCATAACACCTTTCGATTTACCAACTTCTCGTACTGAATCGGATACTTCATACCAATCATTTAAATTGTCAACAGTTGTAAAATCAAATAATGTTGCATGTTTTGTTGATCGATCTTCTGGCGTGTAACTGTAACTGAAAAATTGTATTTAATTTTGTATGGCCAGACTTTCATCCAAGAAAGTATTTTTGTACAGGACTCAATAGTAACACACTAGGCTAGGATCGAAATGATATAATAAGAAATTTTTCGTTAAAAATAAAGACCATTTGTCATCTTGCTTCAATAATTATAAGAGTCACATTGCGATTTGAAAGAGTTGTTATATTCCTCTTCCGGGTACATGCTGGTCAAGAGGATTTAAAGTTATGGTAAATTGATACACAAAGCGACAGGAGACGAGCGACTAACGATTAGCAGCGACACCGCTAATTTCATTAATAATTATTTCAACAAAAAAATCGCTTATCGTCCGCCGCTTTGTGTGTATTTATCATTACTGTATCTCCTTGAGGTGTGTAGAAAATAGTCATCCAATAGCTTAGCAATTTTGGGATATAGCAAAGCTATTTGGGATACGAAAAAACTAAACTTGAAGTACGAAAAATTGAAGTACACTCGTATATCTCAAATCTCAATTACCCCCTTTTTTTGTGTTGTTAATGTAACCTACAAACTAGTTGCCAAAATGCTAATTAGCTGTCAATTTGACAGTCAATTTCAAAAATAATATTAGGTTAAGTTGGACCTTTTACATTTTTTTATTACTGTTACTGCATTTTTGCCACTTATTTCCAGCCATGAGCTTTTGTTTTAAAGCCCAAAAATTTAAGTTTTTAGTTTTACACAAACATTTATACATTTCAATTTTCAATTACCCACGATTAAAAATAAAATACATATCATTAATTAAAGTGGTACGATATTACGTAATAATATTCTTACTTGCTTTTCATGGTAAATAATAATGTCCGATAATAAAATGAACAATTTAAATAAATGAATAAATTATTTTTCGAATAAAAATAAAATGTTTTGGTTTAAATACTATATATAAACACTTACTTTGATTCATTTGCCAAAATTGGTTGCAACATACCACCTAAAATACAAATTAAATATGTACAACGATTCACCCACATTTTTGTAAACAATAAATTAACGAATTATTATTATTCTAGATACTAAAGGCAATTATTAAATCAAAGATAGAGTTGTCAGCACATATGAGTACTAATGTACTTTTAAATTATGTTTAAAGAGTACAGAAACTATCCCTTTATATATTAAAAGTGTTGGCTTCAAAAAATTTCCTAGAATATTATAACTTTTTTTTTTTAATCAAGGACGGTAAGTTATCAAACTGTGTTTTGCAGAAATTTAATCAACAGAAAATATTGTTTGTTTAAATTATTCTTTTGTTCAAGAGATTTATTCTTTTGTTTCTTCACTTTTTCGACAGCTGAATAGTATTAACTTCAATTAATTATTGTTTTCATTGAGTGTTTATACAAACAAACGACAAACTTAATCTTAAACAAGTGAAAACAAACAATTGACTGAGTTAATTGTTTTAATACCATGCATAGACAGTGTTGATTACTCTGTCACATTACACATACATACATGTCACACATACATCTAAAACATACTATAAAATTTACGCCTAATTTGCGCCCTCACGGATACACAGTGATGTTTAGGAAAAAATGTTTCAAACAAAAGTTGTTTATTTTTTGATAAGGAAGATTTTTTACATTTAAACTTTTGTTCTATCTTTAACGGTTTGTTAGTTGCTCATTTACGAACTTGACCTCACTTTTTACGTCCTGAGTACGCTGTAAAAATTTCAGCTTGATATCTTTTTTCGTTTCTGAGTTATCGTGTTGGCAGACAGACGGACAGACAACTGAAAATGGACTAATTAGGTGATTTTATAAACACCTATACCAAAATTTTGTTCATAGCATTAATATTTTTAAGTGTTCAAACTTGGGACTAAACTTAGTATACCATGCATATTACATATATGCATGGTATAATAATTTTTAACTCAAGAACCAGTAACCACTTTAATATATTTACTTAAAAATGATTCAATATTTGTGTTAAATCGTGTCAATCACCTTTTAAAATATTATATCTCTTATATAATCATTAGATTTTTAAAATAGAGTAAATTGAGCGACATTTTTAGTCTTCGATTAAAATGAATTTTACTACCTTCTTGTGAAGCATCAATTACCAATTTATCCATTGACAAATCTATTTTGTCCATATTAAATTTATAAAGTAAAATTTGAAAGTAGAACGAACGTTTCAGGATTGATTGCCTACTTTTTTTTTTTGTAAATCGTTTGCAATTTTTTCTATGCTTTGATTTTATTCAACTTGTAGTTTAACACTAATTTTAAAATAATAATAACAATGCAAACATTTCAAAAATCATTGTTTTGTTTTGATAAGCAAAAGCAAGATAAAATTCATGAATCATGAAAGAACAATAAATTACATAACCTAAATAAAAGTACGATCTTTGTATGTCAAAAGACGTTATGCTTATTGCATAGAAAAACGTATAGAAAATAAGACGGACACATGCGTCGAAATATAATATTTCTATGTAACTGACGGCACAACTTTAGTCACAGAAAGTTGAATCAGAATACTTATTTTTCGAATGTTCTTTTTGTATACACTATTTACACCTGGTGTAAGCAGAAAAGGATTGTCTTATAATACATTTGATAGAACTCTTCTTTTCTACTTACTCCGAGTGTAAAAACTAAAAAGTGTATGCAGAAGAAACAAGCATTTTATTATACAAAAAGTACAGATTTCAAAGAGTGAAATCCTCCCTTACTTTATACCCCTGTAATAAAATTTTTTGCCTTTTCGAATTTCCTTAGTTTTAATATTGGATATTTTAATAGTTGTAATTTAAGATTGAATGTCTAAGCATTGTCCTAACTCAGTTTATGGTTTCTGCCTTCTAATATTTTAGAATTTTTTGGGTGAGATTATTAGGTGCTCTTAAAATTATTTTCCAAATATGATGAAAGGCATGCAAAATCTTAAATGAACTCGAATTTACTTAGTTTTTCTCGAAAAAATTCCTCAAAAAAAGCAAATTTTTTTTTAAATTAATTTATTTTGCAGTTATTCAGTTAATATTATTTATTAATGTTAATTTACTTTGCACAACGTTTACCATCGCAACAATAATGTTCAAAGATTTACACAGGTGTTTGGTTTGATGAATAACAAACTATTCACTTATTCTAGTTATAAGAGATTATTGTCACCTTGGAAAGTTAGTAAGTTATGATAAGATATATCATTGTCAAAGTAAATTAACATTATTAAAATATATTAATCAACAAATGCAAAATCAATTTAATTATAAATATTTTAGGGTCGAAAATTAAAGTCTGTCTCCATATCTAATATGGCGACTGATTCACATTAGGCCTTAAGCATCAAATAACGTTTATTGTTAATAAACGAATATTGAAAATAAATAATGGTCGTGTATGAACGCCGCTTTAAAGCTATTAAGATAGAAGTTGCGTCACAATCAGGCTCTATTTTTCTTACTTTCCGATCATTAATTATTGCTCATCGTAAAGTCTAAGAATTGATTACCTGGAAAATAGACCTCGATGATTTTAAAATCCCTGGTATTATAAATTTGGAAATTATTAAGATAGTAGACGTTACAATTTTTTATTAAAATTGAACTGTAGGTACAAGGTAAATGAAAATGAAAAGTGCAAATGGAATTGGTACATTATTTTTAACACCACCAAATAAAGTTACTCTGCTAAATCCAACTCTGCTAAATAAAATGGTAATTACATCAATTGAGAGACGACTCCATATTTACATTGTCATAATAAATAATTAATTGAATAATTTGTGACAAAACGTGCCCTAGAAAAGTACATACGTTGAAATTGACATTAATAAAATATTTTTTTAAATCGTTTCGTGTTATCTAGTTCTATCGGGAACGGCTTTCTTAGTAATCCAGATAAAAAACTTATGTAAACACCTAATCAAATACACTTTTTGGAATTATTCTTAACTGAATAAACAAACTTTTTGAACTGTTGTGTAATACAGTTCATATTTTTTGTGATACAACGTGGGATAAAAAAAAAAAATTAAAAATACTTTTTTTTTAGAATGTAATAGTTTTTTCATTTATTTATTAAAACAGTCACAATAATTTGATATGGCAGCTAGAGCACCATTAATTAAATAATAAATCTGTTTTTACATAAAATTAAGAAGCAATTTAGCAATGATAAAAATTTACAGTTTTATACTTAGTATTAACTAAGTCTTGTTACGTCACTGCAGTTTTAGACGTAAAATATCTGTTAGCAACTCTTTTGTATTTGTAGAAAATCTTGTAGTAAATTTAACCGTATATTGAAAATAATTTTCTTAAACGCTGAGACCCTCTAGTATCTCGTTTGCAGATAGACGTATGTCAGCAAACAATGATTTTATTTAAATTTGTTATTAATTTGATCTGTAAATGACAACTGGTTGATATATCAATAATTTTCAATGTATAGACGCTACTCCTTCCTCTTCATTAAATAGGAATCACGCTAAAGTACGGTATCTCACAGGTAAATAATTAAATAAGTATTAAATATGATACACAAAAATAGCGCAAGAAAAATAACTTTTAGCTTGTACCGAGCCCCTCCCAGTGATTAGATAACGAAACTTTCAACCAAACAAAGACTTGAAAAGAACTCAAAGCCCATGATTTAAACATTTTGAGTTTGCGTAATCAGCAGACACAAGGCTTAATTATTACCAAATTAACGAAAAATAAAATTAAGACTCTGTAATCAAATTAAGTAAATTTTCT
Organism: Chrysoperla carnea; assembly: GCF_905475395.1. NCBI lineage: Eukaryota > Metazoa > Arthropoda > Insecta > Neuroptera > Chrysopidae > Chrysoperla > Chrysoperla carnea. Next base: position 36,071,398 of record NC_058339.1, read on the forward strand.
TCCCTAATTTCTATATTTTACAAAAAGCACCAAATTGAATACATTTTTTTAAAGAAAATGATTTAAATTAATCAGTGCTCGATGTTTTTTTTTTTTTTTTACAAAATATTCCCTCTAATTTTTTTTAAATTCATTCGAATTGTGTTTAAAAGAACAAACTTACAATGAAACAGATAAAAATATTAATTATGTATTTTATGTAATAAATTCATATTCGATATGTAAGGTTAAAGGGTCATGTGAAAACTGACGTAGTAGATGACGGGATTTATTTCACTACTTAAAAAATATTTATAAAAAATCCCCAAATTTTTTACATAATTTAAAATTAATATTTGTATCTGTCGTACCACAAATATCTGTCCTAAACCTAAATCGTTAGCCATGACTGACCTTTTTGTTCTTTACAAAGTCTAATGAGTTTGACATTTAGCGTGTCTTTGAAAATTTGAACGTCATCGTTAATTATTTGTCTATGATTGAGAAAGATAGTAAATTTTTACTGACTGAAAAAAAGCTGTATCATAAATCTGTTTTATCAAAAACGCGGTCTTCTTACGGGTGGTAAAAAGCATTGAAAGGGAAGTAAGAGATCGTTGGAAGATAAATCTCAGCATTCAAAATTATATATATTGATTTTTTTGATTTCCTAATTTACACATGTATGAGTTCAAATAATGTCATATATTAATACGTGATATTTTATAGGTCAATTGAAACCATATTACGTTGGACACATAATATTTCTCAAACTTGTCAGACTAGCTATCTAAATTTGGTACAAACATTCATGGTGCGTGCATACATTTTCCATAAGAAATTACTTAAAAATTAATTTTTATTTATAAATATTTTTTACTGACCATAAAATCAAATTAGGCTACAAATTTTTAATCGATGTTTTTTTTTTTTCATTTATTTTTTGTATAAAAATAGGTGTACTTTTTTATTTAAAAACATTTTATTAATAATGCTGCCAATTTTTAAAACAATATCCTCCTCTTGGCTTTTACCATTTTAGGAGGTAATATTGAGGAAAAAATACAAAATATTCAAATAAAATTTAAATTATAACAATTTTCTCCTACAATTACTTTTTTTTATAAATATAATTTTGATATTTTGCATTTAACTAGTATCATAGACTTACAAAGTACATTTTTAGAAGGCGAATTTAACTCAATATCCACCATGTTTAAACTCTTTTTAATAGAGTATCTATCGCATTTGAACTTTTTTTCAATGGCGAATTTCTATTACAATGATCATATGCTGTCACATTAGCAATCTATAAGTCTATAGACCATTTAAAAAAGAAATAAGCTAAAATAAAAATTTAAACAGATCAGTTTTTTTGACACAATTATATTAGGTAATTTGTTTTGATTGATTATAAATAAGATTTGTAAGGAATTACAATTATTCAAAATATGTATATTTCTGGATATCAGACATTTGTTTGTTGGTTAAAAAACATGGAGAAAGCGTATTTGTTTTATTTCTACTCATTTCAAAATTGGTCGTGTTTAGCAGATACAAATAGCGTATAAACACCTAAACCGCCATTTCTAAACATCTAGCATCCCGTATATCAAAAAATCTATTTTTGCTTACACAAAAAAAGATCAATAACACGAAAATATTCTTATCCAAAATTGTTATTACAGTTGGGGGACCGTTATGTGCAATACTTTTTAATCTAAGAGGTCCACCGACAGTAATAACGATTTTACTTACCATAACAATTTCAGACGATAATATTTACCCTGTCTAAAATACATAAATTTACCAACTAATATTATTTTCCGAAGCAATTTAAAATAACTTGTCTTAATATAATGGCTGAAATGATTTTGAAAGCAAAGTTTGTTTCAAATTTCGTGCTTTGAATGATGTATCGAATCGTTTATAATATTGGATAAGGTTTAGGAAGAATTAGTTTTATTAAAATCTCAGGTTGACGATTGTTATAGTCCATCAAAATTAGTTTATTAGTTCCGGAAAACGAGGCGTAAAATAAAGAATACTATTTGACAACATCGAATCGTTTGCCTATTTAAAACCGATCCGCATTGTAGCCCGATATGAAGCTAGAATGGTACTTTGCTTCTTTCTTCTGTGCTTGAAACGAAAATTGGTCCACCATTGTTTTTGTATAGAGTTGATCGAGTGCATAAATAATATTGACTGAAAAAAGGGTTATAGGCTATATCGGAAAATACACATATACTTCGAAGTTAAAGAAAAACATTGATGTAAGAGTATTACGCCAAACAGTGCCGCCTCTCTTAATGTGAAATATTGATGATTGGACACAAATTTCGTTTTTATTTATTCCCGGTACTTTTTGACAGAACAGTTAAAAACGTTAGAAAATGTTCCGTTTCTGAAGTACATTAAATCTAAAAACATTAAGATGACGAAGACACTTCATGCTTATACCTTCTTCGGAATTAATATTCAATATACCTCAGAAAAGTTTAAAAACATTCATTTCGAAATTTTCGAAAATAAATATTACGCCTTCTCCATTCCGTAAATGCGAAAAGAAATATTATGTGATATTCTACTACATATTACAACTAATTTTCAGAAGAATTTCACATAAGTAGGTACATTACGCTCTTTTTTTCCTAAAATCGTTTATAAATTTAGACAAATTTAAAATAATTTCAGTATCTATGAAAACCGATACTTCAATAACTGCATTTTGAAATTCTTCAAAGTTAAACTATTGTTAGAAAAAATACAATCATATACTTATTTGCGTAAACTTTTGAAATTCGAGTAACTTTTTATTTTGTTGAATGCTTGTAAATGAAAACTTTCTGAATTTATGGCACAGTTTAAAAACAATTCTAATTTTCATACAAATATTATTTCATAACTTGCTAATTGTCCAAATTTATAAACAAAAGAAATAACGGCCATTAAAATTTTGAAATACCATCGGGCATAAGACATTTTGTAATATTTTTTATTTTATAGATACATTTAATTTGTTTATAATTATCATTAAAAATGGAAAGTCTTTCATAAATTTGACTTAAATTAATAAGCATAGTACATTTTCTAAATACGGTGTACGTTCGATTTAAAAAATTCAAATTTTGATGATGGTTTTAAAAATAACTCTTCTATTTTATCATTTGTCGAAGTGGAAAAAGTTATGGTTTTCTATTTTTCATCTTGTGTAGAGAGTTATAAAATAATCAGAAGCGTGCTTGTTTAGTACTTGAACGCCTGTTATTAACGAATTACATCATGATACTTGAATCAGTGACAAGTAGTCAATTGATGAAGTAGAGCCAATTTAAATTGTAGACTTATTGATAAATGGTAATTGACCAGGTAGTCCAAAGTGGAACTACTGCAAACGGGTTCACCGGTGTTTATCTGATTTGAATTTAAATATTTTTATTGGTCTTTAAAAATTGTAGGTATAAGTATTGCCATCTGGCAGTCTAAATTAGAACTACTGAAATCGGGTCCACTTTCTGTTTTAATTAGTAGGAATTATTATCGTCACTTGGCGAGGTTGCAACTACATGTTATCAATTGCCAAATGCATAATTTTTAGTTTTAGCGTTGATGTTTAATAACTCAAAACATAAGTAAAATCAAAGTGGATATAAAAGGTATAAAATTAAAAATCTCTTATGCCCGATAATAAATCTAATTTTATTATAAGCTGCCTTACATTTTTTTTTTTAATTTATCTATTTAATATTCAATAATAACAGTTTTCATCTAGCAGCTTCATTCACTCGTCTTTCCATTTTTTTTTCTGTACACAACACTTAGGCATTACAAATATAATAAAAACAGGAAACAAGAAGTACTTAAAAAAATTTTTTTACATAATAATTTTTAGTTATTGTCCATTACATGAACAGTTTTTTTTATTTTTTTTCATTTTTGATTTTTCAAATTGAAGCTCATAAGTTTGTAATTTTTTTTACATTTTTTTTAAAGTAAATATTTTTTGGTCGCTAAAAGTAAATTTATTATTCTTTTTTATTAATAAATATCACGATTTTAAAACAATATAATTAATATTGTTAATTTTTTTAAATTTTAATTAACATTTAATAAGTTTTAATTAATTAACTATGTATTTTATATTACGCTTAGGATGTGTTTTTTATTTATTTTCATTTTATTATCACAAATTGAAATTAAGCATTACTTTTGATTACATTTTTTTTACATAATCGTGTGATTTTCTTATGTTAAAAAAGAAAGTGTCTCAATTAGATTCTTTAATGCTAATAAACCACTAAAAAAAACACAAAATTTTATTCAATCGTTTACTGCCATAAAAATGCATTTAAAATTTGCATTTGACGAAAATGCTCGAATAATGATAATCAATTGTTCTGTGGCCATGGCGTCAGTTGGCTGTGTAAAGAAATGCGCTGATATTTTGTATGATAATTGATAATAATTTAATGTGTTGTTATTCTGCTTATCGCTGATGTGCTGTTCCTGAATGCAATAATACTAGCATAATCGGACAAATTGTGGATTCAAATGCCAACTGATATAAATATGAGAAAAACTTCAAAGTTACGAGAAGGAATCTCGAACTATTTTATCTCAAAAAATACGTTTGTCCTTTGTGAAGATCACTTTGCTGTAAGTACCTATAAACATTATCTATTTAAAATATCTTTCACAATAAGTTTACATGATCAAGTACATATTTTTGGAATATAGTTGATATTTGGAGCTTATAGAAGCTAGTAAAATAAGTTGCCAATTCTTACCTTACGTTTTAGTTGGTATAATATAATGGGTTCATTAAAAAGAATTCGAGTGAAACCGTATTGCAAACCCTGCAAATTCGATTGGCATCATTACCTGCTTTGAAGGTAATTTTAAATTTATGTCATATAAACATATTAAGTGTAGCTCATTACTAAAGTTTACACGTTTAATTTACACAGCCGTATGACGTAATAACATGGCGACTACTATTTATTATTAAAAATACTGAAAATTTTGAATTGAATTTTAAAATTGATTTTGCTATTTTATGAACTAAACCTAATATTTTCCGTCCGTGGTACTAATCTGTGGTCCTAGCAACAAATGGCGTAGATAAGAGAAGTTGAATCTACTTAATGAATAAAAAAGGGAGGAAGCGTTGGGTGAAAAATAAATTAGATGATAACCAATAATATGAAATTGAACTATTAACGTTTTTATTTAAGCCATATTAGTATGGCAGCCGAAAAATAAATGTGCTTGTTCAGCAGAAATAGGCACATAATACGCTTTCGCTTTTATGTGGTCGCACAAAAATTTTTTGTGCCTAGCACAAAAGCTAGATACAAAAGCGCGTTCGTTCTTTTATGTTTTATAAAAGAGTGAAAGCACTATATATAACTAATTTTTTGATCGTTTGCAATTATTAACAATTTTGCGTCTTGCATATTTTTTATCGAGATTTCAAAACCAAACAAACACAGATAGGAAATATTTGGATTTTTGCTATTATTTTAACTAATTTTTTTAAATGAATTACGTTTTTAATAAATTTTATTGTCTTAATTGATTACAAAAAAAGACAGAAGATTGAAATGCCTTGAAAGAATTTAATCACACGAAATAGTAAAAAAATTATTTTCACTGTCACTTTTTCCTAGCCAATATTTTTTTAACGTCTTCAAAGATTTCTTTAAGTCACGTACAACATAATAGGTAAAAATTTTCAGAATCGTTTTTTTTAACACTCAACAATTAAACTGCACTCATAACAATTAAATATTTTTTTATCAGTTTGTGGTTTTTGGTTTTAATAAATACTTAGGTGTCATCCACCCTTATCATAATTATCTGCTCGTTGATCCAATGATGTGACCTTTAATTGATCAATAACGTCCTCTTCAAATTCATTTTGTGCTTTAAATAATTGACGTGCTTTCTCTTGCCATATATGTGCATTATCTTGTACACGTCGTGTATTATCTGCTACTTGGGAATCTGGTTCACCATAATTTGGAGGATTTGCATATGGATCGTAACCTAATACGGATAACATTGGTGCTATGTCGGCCATTTGATTTACTACATCGGTCGGTATCTTACCAACCCATTTTGATAGTGCTTCTAAGTTTACTGGTTTTATTACTTGATCTGAAGATCTTTCAACTCTGTAAAAAAAGAATAAAATATTAATACAAATTTATCCAGGGCAAAAAGGAATAAAAACTTTATATTATTTTATCTCGAAAATTTTTCCGCTTTGGCTAAAATTTAAACTCAAGCTCTGTCTTAGAGCTTTTATTAGCCACGGTTATCAACCTCTTTAATTCATTTCGATTTTTTTCTGGGACTATTCTGGATTTAATTTGGATAAATGTTTGGGAAAAGTAGTGGTTGCTATCTATCGTATGATTTCTTGGCAACCTGTCTCATTTATTTTATGATCTGTGAGTTGGATTTATTTAATAATAATTTTCATCCACAAACTTATGGATGTTCTTGTTGTAGATAAAGTTGAGGAATGAAATTTTTCCACTCACTCTCATTCGCCAAGACTCCTAGGCTAGTTAATATATTTATTCAATCCAGTAGCTAGCGTATTTGAGTGAAAAATTTCTAAATAGTACAATGAGATTTTAGCATTAGAGACGACATTAATTTTCGAGGAGATATAACTTTTCAATTAAATTTTACTATAAATTAGAACGAATAAAAGCAATGAAAGTTTTTAATATTTCATGAAAATTGCGTGATAGAGAACTATATATTATATCGAATAGTTTTTTTTTTTTTTTTTAAACTTTTTATTTTTCCTTAAAAATATAATAAAAATTCTTTTAATAAGAAACTTGTGAAAATTATCACGCTATAAAAATATATTTTCTTTTTTAAAAGAAGCAAAATCAATGATAAGGATCAAGTAGTGAGGTATGAGGAAAATATTTTTAGAGTGGAAAATTATAAGCTTGAAAAGTATTCTTCATCAAGTGCACTGTACATGAGTACCTTGTAATTAGTAAAATGTTTGTACTCATTAAAAAATGGTGTTTTTTTAAAACAACCTTTTAGTGGAGATTGAATTTTCCCAGGAAAGGTATACAATTATTTTTTCTTATTTTTAGTGATTAGGGGAAGATAGGTACATTTATTTCTAGCATAAAATTTAAAAAAATTACAAAATAATGGAAAAAAATTTCAAAAAAAATTTCATATTTTAAATCGTTAAATTGATATTTTTAAATGGTTAAATACTGAATTTCGTTACATATTTCTAATTAAAAATGTATGTTCCGAAAATTCGAAAGTTTTAAATGCAACAATATTTATTTTGGAGACCCCGGACAAGGTTATAAAACGGCCTGAAATAAGTAAGTGGGAGGAGCAAATGAATTAATCGCAGCGTTAGCTGTGGATTAAATGAGCAAGAAAACATCAATCCAAGAGAATGAACTACTCCCAAAAACAATATAGCAAGAATTTGGGATTATCATATTATCAAATGCATATGTTTTAGATCCAGATCCAGAAGCGATCTTAATTTTTTTTTGTAATCTTTAATATAATTAGACTACACTTATTCAAAGTTATCTCTAAAAGTATTGGGAAATCATTTTGACATGGGAAAACGGGTGCCCTTATAAAGGACTACGATAACAGGCTTAAAATAGATTTCAGCAGGCGTTCAATAAATTGATGGATATTAAGTAATTATAGGAAGCCACTCATTGATGTGGAATGATCTGGTCATTCCAAACTGGTGCTATTAAGCCTGTTTATGACTGCCATATTGACTGTTTGGCGTCATTTGTGATTTCCGCAATAGAACATCTTATAGGGCAAAATTATTCCATTATTTCGAGAACATTTTCATTATTTTAGTGTGTTATATAAAATTTTATTAGATTGATAAAATATAGTATTACGTGTTAATTATCAAATGAAGTTACTTAAATTAACTACAAACAGCTTGTAAATAAAATTATTTCATATACAATTTTTTAATTAAAAACTCAAACACCACCACTTTTTTTAATTGCATTTGTTCTATACTTGAGAAAATCTATTGTGCTGTATGTATTTATATATGGCAAGCAAACAGACGGATAGACAGACTGTAAGTATTCATTACGAAAATTACATATCAACAAACCAACTAGCACACAGTACACATTATTTCTAGCACCCAAACCAGGCAGTATCGTTTAATATATCGTCGGTGTCTAGTCACACGCTAGCGATATAATAAGTTTGTTTGAATTACTGTTTGGATTTTAATGATACGAACCGCGGACTGGTTAACGATACGAATTCCAGTTGGTAAAAGCTTTTCTTTATGGCAATCTACAAGTAGAATGTCCTCATAACCTGAACCATAAATATTTAAACAAAAACTATGGAACTATAAGTACAGATATGTCTGCTTGTTTGTTACTAATTTCATAAAAACTTACTTTTATAGTTCCGGCTTATGAATTAACGGTAAAGGGCGTTCAACGCGTGTATAATAATTTGAGCTTTACGCATTTGGTAAAGTTAAGAAGGTTAATAATAAAGTACACAAAGTATGCAGTGACAGATTTTAACAAAATTTTTGCAATCTTCACAGTTGAATGAAAATATGTATATTTATATCTCTCTTATAGCTTATTTCCATTATTAAAGAAATTGGACAAAAATTTGATGCTATCAAATTACTTGAAGGTTATTTCTTTGAACCAATTTCTTCGATAATGTCAACAAGGTAATATAGTTTAAAGGTACAATATGAACTATATTTGTGCTATTTTACACTTCGTAAATTTTCTAACTATGAAGAGTTATAACTAGTAATAAAGAAGCGAGTGTTTCACTCTTGAAAGATACTTTTCCACTAGGCTAACGTTTGAATATATACGATGGTAGTGTTTATTATTGTTCTTAATTTATATTTTTAGAGTAGATTACATAAATTGATAGAGAAATAAAAATGTACACTTTTTTCTTTGAATTTCTAGTGTAATTTACCTTACAGTTAAAATAGTTCTTATCGCTATTTAAAAAAGGAAATGATTATTAATTAATTTAAATGAAATTTTTCTCAAAGCTTACAATTTTTAAACTAAAGATTACGTCATATTATTATGGATAAGAGGGTGATTAATTATGTTTAATATATGACATTTTAATGAAAGTAATACTTATACATATTCATTTGCTGCCACCCCCCGGCCTGGCAATGATTAAAAAGAAATTTGAAAAAATTGAAACGATGTAGATGTATAGTTAAAATAAAACAAACAATCAAAAAGATTCGCTTTAGAGTGATAATTTCTTAAATACTTTTTCTAACAGCCATTAGGTATGGTATCTTAAATCCATAAAAATCCGCGTAGTTACACTAATTTTCGTAAGACATTCACGAACTTCGTTTAACAAAAATATTAAACTACTTATACTAATTTTCGTAAGAAATTCACGAAGCTCGTTTTAAAACTTCCGTTGTTTTCCTATTCTAATATATGCGTTTGTTTTGTTGCGGTTATAACTTTCTGATCATGTGAAAACAATTTCTATAAATACGAAAAAAAGTTTCTTAGCGTTTTCGACTTATTTTTATGTGTATAATATGGGGCTACATAAGTCTACTAATTGTTTTTGTAATACTCGGTATATAAATAACTGGCAGAGTTGATTTATCAGCAGCTTCTCTCTAGTATTATGATAATTTCATTATACAACTAAACAAGTCATCCTAGATAAAAATAAGAATGACATAAAAAGTATACTTACTTTGATAGTGATATACCATTTGGTTTATTAATAAATTCTTCATGATGTAAAACACTTTCATTCCATGGTATATCTAAGAATTTTAATATACGTGTCATCCATTCACGTGGATGTAATACTAATTTTTCATAATGTACACGTAAACAACGTTCTTCACCTAATGTATTACATTGTGCATTCATTAATTCAACGGCTTGATTCCATTTTGTTAGACATTGTCGATAACTTGTTAAATCAAATCCAGTTATTGTCACCTGTTCAACACAAATATATTATTATTATTGATAAAACTTTATAATTTACATATTTAATTAGTGCCTTTATCACAATGTACTGAGAAATGAGGGTAATAATTTTATGTAATATTAAAAAAAATTTATTTTAAAATAAAATTGAAAAGCATTGGCGTAGAAGAATTTGACAGCGTATTCTTTGACAGGAAGAAAGAAGTGATTAAAACGACTAGATTATTGTAGCGATTGACTGAAACTGAAGCTAGTCCCTTGCTGGATTCTAAACCACTAAATAGAGGAAATATTAAGTAGATGAACTAACCAAGCTCAGAGCAGAAAAGCGCAGTATGGACGTTTTAGATTTAAGACTTATTAGTGTTAACGACAAGTAAGGAAGATTATAGATTAAATTTAGAACATAGCTCGGAAAATGTAGCCTGAGTTAAACAAAGATGAAACAGTATACATCTTGTATGCATAATCGCCGGTGATATATCAGAACTATGCACTTAGAGTGAGCTTTTAAAAACAAAATATCCTAAAATAAAATAGTTTTCTAAGTGACTTTTTTAAGGCAGCAAACTAAGAGATAAAAATATGATAAACATTACACCAAGGTGAAATTTCCAAGAGAAGTGGCCTAAAATAATCCTTAGCCTTTTTGTAAAGATCTATAAAAAGACCTATTTAAGTTAAAATTTGAATAAATTCTAAAAATAATAAATTGTGTGTCGTTTTCAAGAGGAAGACAAGACGAATTGTAACACACATACGATGGGAAAACTACATCTAATAGGAGATAATCCTGATGACGAATTTGCTATTTTATCCATAAAAATGTAAAACTATACTTGATACCATGACAAAATTTGAAAGTGAAATTAAAATTAAAACGAAGAAGTTATAAGCAATCAAAGATTGCATTCAAAGATTACCCATCTCTTTTTAGCAAAACAAAGTATTATATGTAATGTATATGGCGATATCCATGTATGACGTCACTAGTGGGTATCTTCCGCTTTGTTTAATTAGAAATTTTAAAAGTTCACATCTAGCATACGAGTAAAGATTTTTAAAAACCAGCTTCACTTTTCTATTCGTGAAGTGAGAATTCCTTCATATGAAATGATAAAAAAAAAATTAAGTCCAATTCCCTATTGTGAACGAAGATTTTTTTAGTAATTTGATTTCAGAAAATACTCACTTGACGACTAATTATCGAATGTACAGTGGCTCGACCATCTCGAACCATAAAAATAAATTTTGCATTAGGAAATAAATCTATAACGTATGTTCCCATTTTGATTGTTAATGGATCTTTGTTACATAGACGAGGTGCAGGTTCACCATGCCTTGCTATTACTTCTAAACAAAAAGCTGCAATCGCTGAATCTAATACATCTTTTGATATACCAGCTTCTTTTAGCCGTAAACTTTCTTTATCCGATTTCATCCAGTGGGAACGCATTTGTAACACTCGAGGAATTACACGAGTTTCTTGACCACATCTGAAACAAAAAGAACATATATTTTATAATGGTATCGAAATTTTCCTCTAAAGTTTATTAAAAATATTATGATGCCAATTTGGAAGGCTAATTATTAATTTAATTGGAACAGTTTTTTTGGTTTTTAAGATAGTGAGAGGGAATAGTGGCGAAATTTTGATCTGCTGGATTTTAATGTTGGCATAACAACTAAATGCAAAGTGGTTAAAGAGAAACTTCCAAACTCTTTTGCTTTGGCTGTGAGTAGTGTGTTGACTATCGTCAAATTGTTTGGTAATAGCTGTGACAGCCAAGGATTCTCGACTGCCCAGACTGCGGTCTCAAATGAGATGTTATCTAATGCGTAGGAGCCTTCTCTGTGTGGTGAAATTTATTTTAACTTTGCTTATTATAAATTTTTCCATTTAGCATTATTAACCGAGAACTTTATTAACATTTAAATTATGTGTTTTAGTCTACTTTTAAATATTAACAAAGAGAGGTTTTCTTTGGGTAAATTCTGCTCGTCAATTTTCATAACTTTACAAAAATTTCCACTTGATTGCATCTAAATTGAATGATATAAAAGAATTGGATATTTGAGGAAAAAATAAAACCTTTGAGCATTTCTTTTGAACCTTATTGTACCATTCTTCAAAATTTTGTAAGCATAACGGGTGAACGACTTTTGCAGTATCAACAAATTTAATACTGTAATTCACTAAAAATTCGTAGATTGTTCTGCTAATACAATTGTTTCTGTAATCTATCACGAACAAACGATATTTACGTCAGAAAGTCACCATCAACTAAGGTAGATATCCACATACATGATATGAATCAAAGATAAAAGTCAGTATAGAGGAGAAAATTCATTGTTTTATAGGTATTTTGTTGTCATTGGGGGATGAAAGTGTATAGTAAATGCCTGTTATTACATACATATAAAAAGAAAGTGATAGGTTAAGGTACCAGAATAGTAGTAAAAATTAGCTATATTACACACACCCTTTCATCTCTACCTTATTCGAAAACAAGCTTCGAATATTAACGCATTATATAGAATGATTCGTAAGTAATGCGATGTATTTATAAAACATAGTATCTACCCCCTTGAGGACCCACAATAAAATTATTTTGCTAGATTTATAAAAATTATAATTAACAAGACCGGTTTCGATTGCTTTTGCAATCCTTTTCAGTAGCATTAAATCCTTAAATTTAAAATCAAAACAAAATACCAAAGTAAGATTAAAATAAAATATGTATATGCAACAACGCTCTTAAAGAAACAAAAATAGCGTCCTGTAACAAATTAATTGACTGCTTTCACCTGAAACAAACGTTAATGTTACTGAAGAGGATTGCCTAAGCAATCGAAACCGGTTAGCTGGTTAGTAATAATTTTTATAAATCTATCTAAATTTTTTTATTGCGGGTCTTGAAGGGGATATATTTTAAGAAAATACATAATCCAGCCCCAAGAAATGCTCATCTTAATTTGATAAATGTTTTTTTTTTTTTTTTGTAGTTTTTAACGCTATACGCCTCTAAAGCCCCGTAAATTTAAGGCAGTGAGTTGAAAGTTTGTATGTAAGTTGAAATTGTGTCAATAAATTCCCTCCTTTTGGTGGTATCAATTTCCCAGTTCCTTACCCCTTTTTATTTCAAAATATAATATTTTTTTCGTTTTTTTGTTTTTGCTCATTTTTAAAATCCAAATTCATTTAAGGCAGTTTCAAATTTGATGATTCAGTGTATTTGTATTAAATGTAGATTATTCAGATTTTGAATAATCTACATAAAAACATTAAAAATTAATTGATTTTTTACGGTTTTTTTGATTGAACACAGGATTTACGTATAAGCAAAATAAGGACTACGTAGGTAGTTTCAACGGATTTGTAGATAGTTATCAGTTCGTAATTTAAATAGTATGTATAAAGAGATTTTGCGACTTCTTTAGAAAAAATTCGCATTGAAGAAATCCAATTTTTATACTTTTATTATAATGTAAGCTGATCAATTTTATTCGATACGTGCAAATTAAAACCTACATAGTATAATTGAAAAAAGCGTAAAAGGTTTTTTTTTTGTGTAGGTACCATAGACCGATGAAACCTACAATATATCCTGGTTATAATAATAAACATACCCTAACCATACAAAAAACGTATGATATCATGTAATAAATGCTTAATTTAATACTACTTATATACCAGATATGTGGTAGTTTTGTATATGAACCCTTTATGTGGTTAAGATTGGTTTTTACACACATTTTCTACAATATGTGTCATCCTTCTTCCTAAACTAGGTACAGTAAACAGTCTCTAATATTCATCAAATTTTGTTTTTGTCGACTGTGATTACTTAACTAGTAAACTAAATATCAAAACTAAAGTCAAAACAAGTGAAAACAAACAATTGACTGCGTTAATTGTTGAAATACCATGTAGAGACAGTGTTGATTACTCTGTCACATTATAAATACATACATGTCACACAATACGAAATAGGAATTTGTTGGATGAGGCGGAAATTACTCAAAAAAGTTGTTATAAGTTTAACCCGTCTGTATATTTGTGTGTCTGACTGCGATATCGTAGGTTCTAAACGGATAAACCGATTTTGTAAACCGAATTAATGATGAAAACGCTCGAATAATGATAATGAATTGCTCTGTGGTCATGACGTCATTTAAATGTGTAAACAAAAATGCTGATATTTCGTATGATAATTATGAATGAAAACTTTTTTGTTAGAAATTTGAAGGTAATTTGGTTTTAGAGTAATTGTGACCCAAAAAGTAAGAATATCGATTTTATTTGAACGTGTTTTCGGGCTATGGCTTTATCAGTTCATTGAATTTTCAATTGGAACTCCTTGAAACTTATATCTCGAGAGTCATAATTTAGAAGAATTTTTGACAGTCAGGCAGGCGATATATTTTTCAATATACATTGAAGTGCGAAAGGTTTTACTGTAAAAAATAATTCCCTAACATTATTTTCGTAAATTTTAATTCATGAAAGAAATATTATCAATGAGTTTGTGTGATGTGTTTAACCAAAATAACCGAATACATTCGCGCGCCCATATATTAAAACCCTATTACTATTATTATTATTAAGAATGGAAAACTGGAAAATACTGAAAAGTACATAACACAATAGATTATAGAAGTCTTAACTACTATTTTACCTATATATATATATATATATATATATATATATATATATATATATATATATAATGTATATTATATGTTTTAAGGATTTAATGAGGATTTATTTTAAAATATTATGTTACAACAATATACAATACTAGTTAGTATTTAGTCATGGGTTCTAGATTCTAGATCAAAAGTTATATGTGTTTGTCCATTTTTGTGTTCAAAGAACAAGAAGAAACGTGATTTAGGTTGAAGGCTTTAATTATTAATGTGTATGAAACAAAAACCCACATAATAAATCGAATAACAGCATCATAATATAGTAAAGTTTCAGGTTGACACAGTGGCGTAGATCGCCTTGGAGGGGTCCTGTATCAACATTATTTGGGGGCCAAATGAAGAGAGATAATTTCTTACAAAAGAAATAAAATTGCTTGCATTAAATTAAAATTAATATTCATTGATTATAAGTTATCACTTCCTCTCTTCGGGTCATTAGCTAAAGTTCCATTCCAAAATATTACTAACAATTGAGATTAAATACTCTTTAAAAATATTACAAGTAATATAAGATATACAATTTTTTAACAAAGGATTTTATTACAACAAGGATACTGTTTTTAGAATAAAAAGACTTTATAAAAGTTTAAAATTAGGTTTTATGTTATTAAATTTCATCTCTAAAACATTAAATAAAATTATTATATATAAAAAATTATATGTATTAAACAAAAAAAAATTCGAAAAAAGTTTAGTAATTGGTCTGTAACAAGAATGTAATTATACATGAGTGTTTCAAGTAAATACATACCTACCTACCATGCATAATATTTAATATACTTTACATATTTTACAAATAATAATATTTTAACATAATTTGTATAGTAATCATCTTTTTTAATAAAAACATACAGGAAATATTTAATAAATTACGTACAACAAAAATGTCGTCTTTTTAACTTAGTTTATGGTTAGCAGAATTTTATTAGGGTATGGTTTTATTATAAATGTAGAGTATAATTTATGTAAAATTATAAACATTAGAGATCTGACATTTTTATCAAGGTTGAATATTTACTATACTTTGTTTCAGAATTTTGTGATCGGTTGATAAAAATTAATATAAAAGCTATGGAAGATATTACAAAATCGTCCAGAAACGTTCGTAGTTTTATTGGTGAAACTAGAAATACGTTTGTAGTTTTATTGGTGAATTTTCTTAGATCAACCGTGAAATTATAAATTAAACTTTTACACAAGCACGGATCCACACATCCCTCAAAAAAGGTGATGTGCTCATGATCGATATAGTGAATTCCTACAATAAGGAGATGTTCACAAAATATATAACGCACTGACCAAGATTTTTTCTACAGTGTATTTGTAAATTAATAAACCTGTAGAATGTTAGTTTGTCACACATATCACAGTGTCACATTTAGACTCTAAACTACTGAACCATAATTTTGATGAAATTTTTTAAATAATGAAAATAGATTAAATAATTTTATTTAGATTTTTTACTTAAATAATAAATTTAAGCTATCGTTTTTTTCCGTGAAAGCATTGATAATATCATAGATTTCCAGATGTTTTGGAAAGCAAACCTGAATAATCTTTCCTGTCCCATTGAGACACCCAAAGTCGGTATTTATTTATAATTGTTGATTGACTATCATTAATGAATCGCCGGTACATCTGATCTGAATATCGATATTCAAGTACAGTCAAATCTGGGTAAGTCAGAACTGGATAAGTGAAAAAACTATATAAGTGAGAGTAATAGCCAGGACCATCCATTTTAAGCTCCCAAAACCTCTATTAGCGAGAAACAGAAACCTCTGTAAGAGAGAGTAGTTTTTCCTTCATGGACCTCCGTAAGTGAGACTGCTACTTATCTATACCTCTATAAGCGATAGTTGAGCTTTATTTATTTATATTATTTAGGAGGAACTTTAGCTACAATAAAACATACATTCGTACTTGCTGTGACTTGTTATTGCTGCGTACCTCTATAAGAGAGAAACGCTACCCATGTACCTGCATTAGCGAGAAATTCGGGTTAGTGAGAAACCTCTATAAGCGAGAATGAGATTGTGCACCCTTGAACTCTCGCATATCCAGGTTTAACTGTATTTGACACCTACATTTGGTTCATTGATTCAACAAAATATTCACGAAAATTGAGAAATAGTTATCAAAAAGACCAACAATAAAAATGCTTCTGTTTTTTGAAATATTTAATTTATAGCAATTTATCTATTTACAATTGATCTAAAAAAATGAATTGAAAACAAACAAAAAAGTTTGAAATATATTAGAAAATGTTATAAACATTTTATTGAATAAAAATTTACGAATTACAAAGCTCCCATATTGAAACGTTACGCTATATATTATAACATACGAATTTCGTCCACGCACCAGTCAGTGATTGGGCCAACTTTTTATTTATTAAAGGGATGGGTATATCAATGATATAGTTAAAAAACTTTTACAAAAAATAAAATAAAAAGCAAACTTATTTATTCTTTATCTTTTTATAAAAAAATTTTACTTTTTTAAATAAAAATTTTATATCAATAATAAATGTTTTTGCTTTCTTTTTTCTTTTTTTTGATAACTTATTTGTTATTTATGGACGCATTATTATTTTTCTACAATAAAATATTATTGTATTCGACATCTTCGCGTGTACTAGTTGCTACCGTTAAGATCAGCCATTGATCCACCACTTACTGAAATAATGCTCACATAAAACAATATCATCAAGACAGACCTAGACTAGACGTTGTGATATATGTGAAGATTACTGTATGTTTTATAGCATACTGAGTGTGGGTCAGTCAAAAAGTCGTCACAAAGTAACAAAAGACGGGCAGAATTATCAAAAAACTTCAGATTTTCAGAATGAGAAAAAATTTCGTATTTATTCAGAACAGCAGTTTTTTTGTAAAAATGGAGAAAAAAGTAAAAATGCAGGTGGAGTTGTTGCTTTGTTTAGTTCGATAAGTTATGGCTTCATCTGTACCTCCGTGTTTGTTTATTCATTTATTGTATCATAATTTAAATCACCGTAAGCTGTTTCAAACGATGTATGTATATGTGATATTTAAATTTGAAAAAATTATCAAACTAATTGTAAACAATTAATTTACACATGAACAAATTCATATTAGTAAAAACAAAATGCGTTTATAACCGTTTTTAGCACCGCTCGCGGAAATCTTTACTTCATACAATTATTTCATCATTCATGCAATAACATTGCCTACATCTATAAATAAATAATATAATTTCAAAATAC
This sequence comes from Chrysoperla carnea, assembly GCF_905475395.1. Taxonomy (NCBI): domain Eukaryota; kingdom Metazoa; phylum Arthropoda; class Insecta; order Neuroptera; family Chrysopidae; genus Chrysoperla; species Chrysoperla carnea. The sequence goes on from NC_058339.1 coordinate 36,089,359, forward strand.
ATGCAATATTATTGTATAAATGATACAAACTTTTTGTGAAAACTCAAAATTCAGTAGCATCCGATTTGGATGCTACGAATATTATATACTAGCTTGATACTCGCTCGCTTCACTGGGCTTAAAAGTAAAAACCACCGCTTTATAGCCTCCACCTCTTTTGATCTCACTTATCAACGTTCCATACATAACACTTGAAGAGGTTGTTTTACGCAGCTAAAAAATATGCAGTTTTCAATTTTTTAAATTATAAAATAGTCTTAATTCATTGAGTATATCAGAAAAGATGGCCATGAATTGTTTGACATTTACTATTTTAAAGATTTCTGTAAAAATTTAAAATAGTAAAAGTCAGGTTAACTTTATTTAAAAAAAATTTTTTTTTAGTATCTGATCTTTTTAATTTATAACTCGTGTGTTATTCTGATGTATGAGCTATATTGCTGTACAGTTTCATTAAAAATCATTCGCTAGTTTTTGCGTAGAAACGTAACAAACAAACAAACATCTTTACTTTCACATTTATAATATATAGGGATTTTATAATATTTATTTCGAATCTACTTTTAAACCAAGTTAAAAAATATTTTTTAAATACATTTCTTACATGAATATGAAATTTTTTATACATTACTTTTACATATTTTAATCAGGGTATATTTTATTTATTTATTGTAAAATAAATTTGATATTTTATTTATTTATTTTATTTAAATTCGCACCACATTTTAATTCATATAAATTCTCACCAAATGGCATATTCTTATTGGGAAATTCACGAATGACGTCATGCAGTTAATATGGTCGTCATAAACAGGCTTGTATCTTTAAAAGTTTAAACAGCAGTAGACTATGGAATTATTGGATCATTAAGAAGGTGTTCTATTACCAAATGAAGATATTAAAAAGGTTTCCAGCTTTTATAGATTTTCAAAACACTTTTTATAGATTTTATTTTATTAGCCCACATAAATACAATTCTAGAATTAAAGGTGCTGGTTGCCGAAAGACAAAATGCTATTCCCAATAATGCATACAAGTTTTCGTTTTTTTTCTCACTACTAGATGGCGGTCATATCACTTAATAAAATAAATAATTTAAATAAAAACATTTAAATGGTTTTAATTTTTAAAGAAAACGTGTATGTATTTTAAGAATATGCTATTTCCAATATCAAAAACGTTGTTACTCCCGAAACCATAATATACCCATATTTGCAAGTTCTTGTTGCCGTTAACACTTTGACTTGGATAGCTTTACAGATATCTTATAAAGACATTTCAATATAAAATATAATAAATATATAATAATATTTTATATTCCTGTTATTACAATTTATTTAGTGTTCTACAATAGTTTTGTAAATAGTTTTATATATATTATTGAAAATTTTATAACGAGATCATAAAACTTTGAGCATAGGAGAGAGTGATGTACCAGGCACCAAAATTTACAATCTATGTGTTTTAAAGCTTATTTATGGCACTTTTATTCCTATATATTGTTTAGTTTTTCGAGAATTAAATTAATAAACATCTATAACGATAACAAGTGATCCATTGAACAATATTATGCCCCATGGAACAAGATGTTCCATAATGTACATGGTACATAATGCACCATGAATCGACCACATAATAGTGCATCTAAAATCACTACAGTTAATCTTTAAAGTTCACTCTCATCATCATGAAAACTTTACTTTAACTTTATCCGTACCCTATATGCATCCTCTTCTTCAAACAACCAGCTACAGCTTCAATTATTATTAAATTAACTTTTTAAGGTATTTTTAATGACTCGTGGCATCTTTTACCTTGGTAACTCCGGTAATAAAAACAGAAATGCAATTTAAAACATCAAACACAATAGTTGATTTGTAAATGAAAATTGATAGTAACACATTTTTCTCGTTTATTCTCTCGGTTGTTTTCCTTCAAATAAGAAAACTTTAGTTTTCATTGACTTCTTTTAAAGACGCCGCCTGATCTTCTGACAAACTAGAGAGTGGTTGGTTGGAAAAATAAATCCTGGATTGATTCCTGGGTACCGCACTTTACCCTAATATAAGTATACCATGTATGTTATTACATTATATGTATTATAACATATTACATGATGTAATAAAAATTACTTTGTATATTGAAAAATATATTGTTACTACTATGTTTGAATTTAATATTATTACATATTAAAAAAAATGATATAAGCACATATTATCCGGCATTAAGTACAATTTAAACATCCGACGGTACAAAAATTCGCTCCCGGCTGAAATTTGGTAGGATTGATCATCGTATTTGAAATCTACAAAGTCCACATCGAACCGACATAACCGACAAATAGTAAGATTTATCATAAAATTAGTTCTGACAAAAATTGTAGATCAGATAATTAAATATAAAAATGTCTCAATAATTTTTTTCCTAAGAGCCACCGATTCTGATATATAACGATTCAAAAAGTTGGAAGAGTTGTAATCGTCATATGATTTTATCAATGGACATATAATTTTATGGCTTGCATTAAAAAATTAATAATATTTTCTAATAAATTTAAATCAGTAATTATGCGAATCAATAAAATTTTTCTGATCTCGGATCGATGTGGACCTTCACTTATATTTTTTTTTTAATTTGGCCAGATAAATATTTACTAGTAACTGGCTATCGTTGAAACCTCCCCATAACCCCTGCTCTTTTTCTTAACTAAAGGAAAGTTTAAGTAATTTTGAGACAGGCAAAAATTTAAATTTTATCAATTTAGATTATACATTTTTTAAATATATATAAGTGGCGTTATTTTAACCGATTCATCAAAAAATAATTAAATCGAGTTTTAGGCCATATGGTCATATGAACCTCTTTTGCATACACTATTGAATTACTCTGTATATAGAAAAATTTCTAGTTTTACTGGGCAATTTAATTAGTTTCAGAAAAAGTTCCTACTTGAATAACGATCTTTTAATAAACTCAGTATGAAGAAATTCAATCTAGTTTAAAAAAAAATTTTATTACTCCTATTTCACAATTTTTTATTGTAACCATAATTTGATAAGTTAAATTTAAACATTATCATAACAAGGCATGGTCATGACATAAATTCAAAAAATTTTTCGGTTATATTAACCATAAAAACTCATTTTAACTGTGAGTGATATTTCTAGTACTGCCACCAACAAGTATGATAAACATAATTTTAATAATGGAAAAATTATCGATGATCGTAATTGTTGGTAAGTTGATGATTTTAAAGACGTTTTTTTTTTCTAACAATATAAAAATTGAATACTAAATTTATTGCAGCATTAATAGTTTTTGGGATTACATTCAAAGAAGTTGTCTGCCAGAATATCAATTTATATCAAAACATGGCAGAAAAATTCTTGTCAAAAATTTTCGGTCAAAGCGCTCAAAAACCTAGTACTCAAGCATCAACAGTAGTTGTAACGCCTAGTGGTCAAATGCCTAGTACTCAAGCATCAACAGGATTTCAAACGCCTAGTGGTCAAATGCCTGTAGGAGTTCAAAGTGCCATAGATGAATTGAAGAAAAAGTTTAATTTGTGAGTCAACAAATCGTACAATGTTTTTCCAACTTGCATACTTTGTAATCGCAATTATAAACTAAACTTTTGAAAAATCAATATTTTCTTTTAATCCTACCAAAATCAGTGAATAGAGTAACAATGCCTGCGTACAAAAATAGTTTGAAACCATTTATAAAACATAATAGACAAAACAAAACCTTAATAAACAATAATAATTAAAAACCATTTCATTAAACTGTTTGATAATTTATTTATTACATGTTATTAAATCATTTTTTTGGACAGTTTCACATCTTTTGATCTTTTTATGATATCATTCAATTTTATAACAATTACATACAAAAGTTGTATACATACACACACGTTTATTTTTTATATAAAAAAAAACAACAACAATTTACTGTTACGCATTGTCAATTTAATTACAACAATATTTCCGGTCTATTGTTATAATTTGTTTCAATTCACTCATAATACAATGTGAACTTGAATAAATATTTATTCTGTTGATTAACTTCTATACCGAGTACAGTAAAAATAGTTCATTACCGAATTACATCAAACAAATGGGAATTTTTTCTGAGAGAAGTACGATTGAGTAATAACTAGATAGTAGCACCTTCGTGGGAGGTACCCCTTACAAATAAAATTCATAAAATAACAAATTTATCAATAAATTTCGAGTAATTACTTAGTGTGTCTTGATTAAATGTTAGTTATATGTATATCAAGGTATACTAAGTTTAGTCCCAAGTTTGTAACGCTTAAAAATATTGATGATACGAACAAAATTTTGGTAATAGGTGTTCATAAAATCACCTAATTAGTCCATTTTCGGTTGTCCATCCGTCTGTGAACACGATAAATCGGTAACGAAAGAGGATATCAAGTTGAAATTTTTACAACGTGCTCAGGACGTAAAAAGTGAGGTCGAGTTCGTAAATGAGCAACATAGGTCACTTGGGTCTTGGGTCTGTAGGACCCATCTTGTAAACAGTTAGAGATAAAACAAAAGTTTAAGTTTAAGAACTGTTTCTTAAAAAAAATAAACAACTTTTGTTTGAAACATTTTTCAAAAACATCACTGTTTCCCCGTGAGGGCGCATATTAGGTTCGAACGTTTTATAGTATGTATTATATGGGAATATCGGTTATGTATATGTGACTTGTATGTATGGCTGGCTATCTCTCTTTACTTACATGACGTGAAAAAACAAAACATTCCGTAATCAGCACTGTCTATACATGGTATTTCAACAATTAACTCAGTCAATTGTTTGTTTTCACTTGCTTTTTTGATATATTTTGGCACAATAAAGGCTAAGGTAGGCAGGTTACCTGGAGAGAGTTACGGGTTCCAAATAGTCTGAAATTGAACCACGTAGTTTATGAGCTTATTCTTGATAAAAATTTATGCATGGCCAAGAATGCAAAATGGAATAATCAGGTATTAATTCGTATACGAGGTTTGTTCAAAAATCTAAATTTTTCGAAAATCAAAGCTACCATAAACAGTTTTCACTGTAACTATGTTTGCTTTTATTAGAGTTAACTTTGCAACATTCATTTAGTTATTTGATATTTTTGATGGTGGGTAGAATTGTTTTTTGCAAACTAATAAAATTGTTGTTTCAATTTGCTCAAAAAATTTTAGTATTCAGTCAGTATTTAACTAGGTACAATATTCAATAGCGAAATTGCTTCACAGCGAAAAAAGATTACCTGAATTGATAACTGAAGATAGTGTTTGCCTATCGCAAGATAATATAAACGAGGTTTTGTAATGAGGTTCTTTCTTTAAGTTTTGTATATGTAGATGGGTGAAGATTGGGTACAATAAAATACGAGCAACACGCAATACTCCAGAATGACATATACAAATTTATTAATGACTCCATGACCAGGCCAACGTTTAATAAGTTCAATTAGTTATCATTTTTAAAATGAATTAGTCTGTATGAAATTTTATGATTGATTCAGAGTGTATGCTTGTACATGGTTTTTTAACTTGACATTTGCAAAAATATTAAAAAACAAGTCAGGTACATAAGAAACATACTTCCTCTTGAATCACTCTATCTATTAGAAAAAACTCATTAAAATCCGTTGCGTAGTTTTAAAGATCTAAGCATACATAGGGATTAAGAACAGTTACGAGTTACGAACTTCTAATTGTTCAGTAAAACGATTATGTTTAACCTAATTAAAAAAATAAATAGGACGAACACCAAAAGGAAATCATACCAATCAATTATTGACACAAAAACCTAACGAAAAAAAAAGAAACCCTAAAAATAATATGCGTAAACAAAACAGTAATATAAAAATTAAATTATCAAGAATACCAACAACTAGCCTTCTATATACAGACATAAAAAAACCAATAAAAAATATAGACCAACCAATATTTATTACAAAAATAAACATTTCTTTATTATTATTGATAGCGTGTAAACTGATACCTATACACCAAAATACAAAAAAAAAAAAAAAAAAAATAAAATAAAATCACTCAATCAACAACATGATTTATACGAAGGAAAAATAAACATAAAAAAAATAAAAAAAGATTTGTTTATCACATATCAATGTTTTTAAGAAGAAAAATAAAGAGTTACTCTCTCTACGAAATGTCGATGCACGAAAGAATGATTTCTACTACTTTTTCACATCAAAACACACTTTAATGGTGCGCTTGAATGGCCATTTTTTTTGGTATGTATTAGATTCATTGAATAGAATCAAATTTTATTAGGGTTTTGTATTTATTTCTACGATTAAAATAATAGATTCGTTAGAGCGTCAGGAAATTTTGTGATCTAAATTGATTTATAAGAAATTAAAAATGTGCAATTTGCATAAATAATATGCATTTTATAATTGCATTTTAAATTAACAGTTAATATACTAAATTCACAATTCGATTAATAGTGATGAAAATGATTCCAAACTCGTTACTCTGGGGTTTTTGGGAATATCGCGACAGAATCGATCTTCGAGATGCTTGGTGCCCACGGTACCCGAGGTACCGGTATCTTGTGCCTGATTATGCCGTAATATTAGTTTTTAGCGACCCTAAAATCCCCTGAGTAACCAGTTTGGAACGATTATATAACAATTTCCCGAAAACTCCAGGAGGACACCAATTGTGACGCGATATTCGTGTTCAGCGATCCCAAAAACCCCTGTGTAACAAGTTTGGAATCATTTTCATCACTATTAACCCAATTGTGAATTTAGTATATTTATGGTTAATTTAAATTGCAATTATAAAATGCATATTATTTATGAAAATTGAAAAACTAAATCCGTTATCATACTGTCGTGTTACGCAGTTTAGTTGCTCCCCTCTCTGCGAGCATCCAGTCACTCGCATCTCACCCAGGTGTTCTTGGTTGTTGAGTGTGCGATCTCCAATGAGTCAAATATCGGATCGGTTGCGTGTCGTGCATGGATCTTAAATTATAGTGATAGACCGCTTACTTTTTTACTTATTGATCATGTCATAAGACTCTACTACGTTCTTAAATATGCAATGATCAGTCTTTATTAATGGATATCGGGACCTTGAATTTTTTCGAAAATTCAGTGTAAATTTTGGGGCAATAAAAAGTAACGTATTAATTTTTTATGAAAAATTAATTTTTCTAACTATTCTCAATACAATTGACATCTATTAATTTGCTTTGGATGAAATATTGATGAAAAGGACTTAAAGAACTTGAGATTACAGAATCAGTGTTCAATTCTTTTGCTTTTCTATTCATACTTAACAGTTTATTCATATCTTTCGTTTTTGATGGTTGCTTTTCGATTTATCCTTGCCCAACATTCAAGAGAAGAAGTAGTAAAATTATCCTACTTGTTTGCTTGCTTTGGTATAGTTGTTATTATATTATGATGAACAGATGATATCTAAGGAACGATATTGATGATGATAGCGCGTAAAAAGCTATTCAGGCAAAAGTATACATACTTTGAGTAAGACGGAGTATATAGTAACATTTGATATATATGTAAGAGTTTACATAGAAAAGATGAATGTTTTTGAATGACGAAGGATTTTTAATATTAACTATGAAGTGGTTTTCTGTGCACTTATATACTTCGAAAACTTACTTTTGATTCTAGATATACTTTGTTCTGATACTAACCAAAGCGAAATACAAGATGAGTGAAAATTCATATAAAATTGAAAAAAATAAAAGCGTATTAAGACTTATAATGCAGAAAATATAGATAAAGGTGGAAATCTATATAAATAAAAATGAAAAGTTGTTCTTTAGTAAGACCATCTTAAAAATGGATGGATCGATTTCGGTGTTTTAAAATTTTCGTAATATTACTTTATTTTTCAAATGTTCATAACAGTCCTAGTGTGGTTTTAAAGAAACGGAAAGTTTTTTTGGAAAATTATCAAAATCGGTAATATTTATGGAATTTTTGTTTTTATGGAAATAATAATTAGAAAATTTGGGAAAAACTGAAAGTACTTTTTATAGGTTTTTTGTGATTCGAACGATAGATATCAGTATATTTGTTTTTGTTTTATTTGTCACAGCTGCTTAATCTTATTATTCTATTTCCTGGAAAAATTCAAAACGGTTTTTGAAGGGGAATTAATAGTATTTTCTGATGGCGTAAATTTTTTTATAAGAAAAAATTATTCACTAGTGGAAATATGACATAAACGTGACGTGTTGAAGCAATTTTGCGCTCCGATTCGTATTCAACAAGTCAAAAAACTTTCAAAAAGTAAACTCACGATGCTGGGACAAAATTTATGTTGACTATTGAAATTAAACATGTCACTCCATTTAAAAAAAAAATCGAACACACTAAAAACGACTCACGATTAATCGAATCAAGTGAATTTTTAACTTTCAGCTAAAAAAATTTAAAGTTTTCGGAATTTTAAACCCGAGATTATAATTTTAAGAAATCTTAAAAACAAATCATAATTTGACTTAAAAATTTATATTTTCGATAACCACATTTTTATTATTATAATGTGAATCTGTCAGATTCAAAGTGATTATTTCATTTTAAAAAAGCGATTTTTCTAATGATCGGTTTTAAATCGACATGTTTAATTAAAATTCCTTGCTTGTTTGAGATAGACATTAAGCTTGGGTTACAATTAATTATTTGGGTCAACCCTAGAAGCTCAGTTGGTTAAGGCGAAACTAACTCCGTTCGCGGTATGCCAAGGGTAGCGAGTTCGATTTCCACCGTCACAAAAATAATTAATTTAGTTAATAGTTGTGATGGGCTGGTGTAGTGCATGATAGATGCATGAAGGAGGTGCACTCATCCTCTGAAAATAATTTAAGAGCTGATTAATGAAATTAGTGGAAAAGGTGGTAGAACAGATTTATGGTATCACAATGGGTTCTATAGCCTAAATCTGTCCTTCGTGGACAGCCAATATAACCTAACCTAACCTACAATTATTTATAATTTGGACATGGATTTTTTATCCAATAAAATAGTGTCGGTATACCCAATTTTAACATAATGGAATAATTGGCATTACTTATTTTTAAAAAAGGGCATATTTTGCGTTGTGTAGTGTTTTTAAGATTTTTCAGAGCGTTCTGTACAATCTGACACAATAGACAGGTGGGTGGGCCACTCAGTAGTATCCATTATAATAACATTATAATACACTTACATAAAAAGGGACCATAGAATATAATATATGTATAATGAAAATCATTTCCTTCTCTATGAAGAAGAATAGTTATGCGGTATAGAAGAATACCACTTCAAATGTGTTCAAATAAAAAAGAGTTCAACAACAATATAATAAAATGAAAATAACCCTCCTTGACTCAAATCAACGCCAACACCATTTCAGAAGCACTCACCACTCATCTTTAAAATCATCCTGATAATGATGATTGTTGACAGTGAACGAGGAAAGAATATTAACCGACTGACTAACCGGAATATATCAGTCATTGCTTCTCTCTGCTATCTTTTAACACCTCTAAAGCCATCACTATCAAATCTTCTCTATAACTAAGCTGTTAAGATTGACTTTGGCTGATAGTAGAAATCGGTATAGTTCAAATGGAGAATTAGAGAAGTATTATACAGGATGTTCTTAAAACAAATTGCTTTGATTGATCGGCAAACTGCGGAGTTTTGACTTCATTATACCTAACATATTGGAATTATACGAGTTTATTATATACGGGATGAAGTATGTAAAATTTTAGATCAGACTTTGTACAGCAACCCGCTACGGATAAAGGCTAAAATTTTTGAAGTGAAAACTTCTTTAGCGACGTTGGGCACTTTTTGGTAGGGGTAAATGTTACGGGTTCGCGTCATCAACATGCAGTGCGCGCGTCGACACGCTTATAGCAGTATATCTGTAGCTATACAGCTGACGTATTGTGTAACACTAGTGCTACGTATATAAAAAGTACATTAAAGTTTATGTCGTTCTAATACGATTGCGCAATGAGACTTCTACAAAAGAATGTCATAACAGATGCCTTAATCCATCCCCTTAACCCAATAGGAATTTTTTGTATACATAGTTATACATATTAAAACAAAAATACACTGTGTAAGTTTACGGTAACTATTCAATTCATATTTTGTGGTGGGAAAAGTAGTCGGGCAAATGGTAGACTGCAGAAGTCGAACTATGAGAGAAATAACTTGGTCTTTCTACCTATGTGATGTCTGATGATATACCATCGTATATGATTTTCATATATTTAAGCCGTGGGCAATCGACATTATCAAACTACATAGACTTTCAGGCACATGCATAAACATGGCACATATTTTATTGAGGTAAAGGTTGTTTGTTCACTTTGCTATGGTAAATACGTTGATAATAACAATGATAACAATTGTAGCATATGAGTAGTAGAACACTGTATATGCAGTTCTTTATATTCTAGACAGACACTGTCTGTGGTGTTGTTATTACTTTGCTACTGGCGATTATACCGTATTCCTACAGGATGTTCTAATTTAAGTAGATAATCATATCTAAGAGATTGGTCATGAAAAAGTAATATGATTATAAGCAAAGTTAAAATGAAAGGAATATAGTATGGTATGTCACCTAAGACAAAAAAAAATGATTTTTGGGAAACTTAGCTATAAAATATTCTCAATCAAGTCGGTTCGAAGGTTTAGGGGCTACGATGCCACTGAGAAACACACAGACGCACAGATAAACACTTTAAACTTATAAGACTCCTTCTTAAATCAATATCAAAGTGATGGTCAAGGACATCAGATGAGATGAAAGGGATACTTCGAGAGCTATCATTTTTCGGGAAAATTTTTTGGAAATATTTTAAATGAAATATTTGAGTTGGCTTTGTTCTTTTGAATTATTATTTTGAATTGTCTAATTATTTTACCATTTCACTTTTCGAAATGAATTGAGCCAAGTTTATTTGACCATACATTTCCATTGTAATTATTATTTCTATTTTAAAATTATATGTCATAATCGCCAATTTTTTAGTTTTTCCGGGTACCGAACCCTAAGCTCGCACTTAAAACATAGCTAAGAACACTTTCCATTAAATTGTCTTTCAAATGAAACCAAAAAAATTAAAATCGGTTCATACGTTTAGGTGCTACAATGCCACAGACAGACACACACACATAGCGGTCCAACTTATAACACCCCCTTTTTTTCCGTTCGGGGGTAAAAAAATTTAAAATTTTACAATATTGTAACAATGGAAGTTATTAATAACTTCATTGAAAATATCATATTTTCTGTACATTCATGCGAGTTATTTCAATAAAGCAATTTTTTAAGCGTGAAATGGAATATCAGTGACATACATAGTGTATCTGAATAACGTATGTGCAATACTGAGTGTTAGGGAAAATATTTCAAAAAATTTAATATCTAATTGAACTACAAACAAGAAACGAACACAAATATTGAAATGTTTCCTATTTGAGAGATTATATCAGAAAGTGGTAGAGAAATTATGTTTTCACGCAGAAAAGTTATGGTGCATTCCAACGTTTTGAATAGGTACATCTGCGAACATTCTGTACATTTTATTCTAGTTACGAGTAATACACAACTAAAAAATTTATTTCACATACTCCTATTTTAAAATAATAGGACATTTTACAAAAAAAAAAAAAAAAATTCAATAAAAATATTTTTTTGTTTTATTCAAATAGATAACGGAGAGATATACTGATTATTCATCCTTCTCTAAATAGCTTTACTCTATTCATATTCAAGTTTATGTTTATATACAGGATGTTTAGAAAAATGTGACTAAAAATATTCGGATTTTACATTTGGTTTAGGACAAACAATAATTAGAATATTCAACAGTTGTTAGTCAGAAACAATATTCAAACTCAGTTTGAAAATGTATGCGCTACTAGCCTGATACCCGCCCGTTTCACTGGGCTTTAAAGTAAAAAACACCGCTTTATAGCCTCCACCTCTCGTGATGTGCACAGTTTTCAATTTTGTTAAATGTAAAGTAGTCATAATTCATTGAGTATATCAGAAAATTTTGCCATCAATAGTTTGACATTTATTATTTTAAATTTTTACAGAATTCTTTAATTTATGGTTCAAAATGATGATTATAGATCTGCCCCATCTATAATCACTAAAAGATATAGACCAAGTAAGTGTGTGGATTTGTCGATAAAAAAAACGTGATTGCCTCAACTTGGAACATTTTTGTACAGACAATCATTTTTTTCCATGAATAACCCTTTGAACTCTGCAATTTGGGATAGGTTTGATCAATATAACATCAAGACCAAGTAAATGTGTCATTTTTGAAATAAAAAATTACTTCTCTCTGTCTTGGCCATACGGACTCTAGGCAACTAGGGCACTTACTCGTTAAAAACGTAAATTCCATCATTCCTGATGGGTTTCATCAATAGAACAGATACCCTGGAAATTTTGTAGTGGCTTCTTGGACTATAATAGTTTGGTTTGAACTTCCTGTACGTCTAATATAAAAGAACAGTTTTGGTGTCTTACACTGCAAATTTTACTGATTTAATTCAAATAAATAATAAGGCCTAATAAAGAACGTCTAAAAATCTAAAATGGTTTATAGAAATCAGTCAAATAGCCTACCTATTGTTTAGCCTTCGCGTTTCCAAATGAAGGTCGTCTAAAGTTTTCAAAAGCATATTGTAAAAATATCATACTATTACGATAAAAGAAGGTTTTTAAAAAATATAATATGTTTAATCTTAATTTTTATTTCATGTGTAGAATTGAAAATAGTATAACTAGTGCACAATTTTGTAGCATGTTGTAGCACTCATAGTTTTTCATATGTGCCATGCAGTATAAAATATTTTTATTATATTTTATACATATAAAGAGACAAAAATCATCCATATATCTATTTGGGTGAATCACAGCAGTCACAGAGAAGAGAGTCATATTGAGTTGAAGCATTCATATATAATATTTCGATTGAATTGAATTGAATTGCAGTTTGGAATAATAATGGTTATTGTACTTACTGCATATAATATTACATATGGAAAATGAACTCGAAAATATTTTGAAGTCATTATTATTTTTAAAGTGTATATATGAAAGTATAAGTGGTTTTTTAGGCTGGTAGCAACGAACTAGAGATAGCAACGAATATGTGAATATAGACTGATTTATTAAATAGCCGATAAATAATTATAGAATATTTTAAATTACCAACATAAAAGTACTCATGTCTATCCTCATCGCTTCAACATTTTTATCTCTTCTGTGAAACAAGACAAAAAGGTGAAGATTTTCATCCAATTAAACTTTTCACCCCCTTCAAAAAATCGAGAAATTCCAAATTTGTTTTATAATTTGATGAAACTCAGTGGATGGGGTAATTTTGATCCAAAAAGTACAAAAATCATGTTAATTTAATGATTGAATGCAGAGATTCTGAGATAGCGCAATATTTGGATCGATTTAAGTCGGTATCTCAAAAACTATTCGACCAGTCAGCAAGTGCACCCAATTTTTGTACTTTTTGGGTCAAAATTACCTTATATACGGAGTTTTATCAAAATTGGAGATAAAAAATTTGTTGCTTTTTTTTTAAAGGGTACCCCCTTTGAAAAAATTGAGAAATTCAGGAAAAATATTTTTGTTTTGGAATTTGATGAAACTCAGTGGATGGGGTAATTTTGATCCAAAAAGTATAAAAATCGAGTTTATTTAATGATTGGATGCAGAGTTTCTGAGATATCGCAATATTTGGATTTGCAGTCAGCAAGTGCATCCGATTTTTGCATTTTTTGGGTCAAAATTACCTTATGAGTTTTATCAAAATTGGAGATAAAATAAATTTCTCGATTTTTTACAATTTTTTTAAGGGGTACCCCTTTGAAAAAATTGAGAAATTTGGGATAAATATTTTTGTTTTGGAATTTGATGAAACTCAGTGGATGGGGTAATTTTGATCCGAAAAGTATAAAAATCGGGTTAATTTAATGATTGGACCTATAGAAAGTTGCAATGTTAGCGAGTATCATGGGTAAAACTTCATTTTCAAAATAGTTAAGATTTCGACACCAAAAAATAAAAATACATAAAATTATGAACAAACGGGAGTATAAGTGAGGGCAAGCAATAACGTGATAGTCTTTGTTTATAAGGGAGAAATTGCCCAGCAAAACGGCCGGGTATATGCTAATTCAAGAATATAATTAGGTAGTTGCCTGGTGCCTAAAACTAGACTTGATACCATGACAAAATTTGAAAGTGAAATAAAAATTGATTAAAAAACGAAGAATTTATAAGCAATCAAAGATTGTTGCCCATCTCCTTTTAGCAAACAAAGTTTTATATGTATTTTACATGTGAGTATATCGGAATATATCGGACAATGATGTCACTAACTTATATCTTCCTCTTTGTTTAATTTGGAATTTTAAACGTTCATATTTTGCGTACTTCCAAAAATTTTCAAAAACCAACGTCACTTTTCTGAATGTGCAGTGAGAATTCTTTACTTGAAGTGATAAACAAAATATAGTCAACAATCCTATTTTTGAAACAACTTGTATATCATTGACTTGCAATTCAATGATTTACAATATCATATCTTCTAATTATAATTAATTTTAAACATAAAATTATACATATTTACCGAATTATAGAAACAAATGAAAATCATATGTAAGTATACGGATGAAAGATTTGTATAGGTGGGGATAATTGAATTGAATTGAATTTATACTTTACCTTATTATGATTATACGAGAATAGAGCAGAATAACATACTTTAAAACTTAGGGGTAGGTACTTTTCTTAAAATACATATAAAACAACATTTCAAGTATAAAGCCAGTAAGTCATTCGGTTATATATGTGGAGTTGTAAACAGAGTTCAAGAGTTGCTCTCAATTTGTTCACTTCACTCTCAAGTTAAATTGTTTGATAACTTCAATTTACTTTTCGTATTCGTGTAGTACTTACTTACAAATAATACTGTAATGGTCGCTTTACGCTATACAGAATGTTCGATTTACATCTAGGCATATAAATATCCCGAGTATAACAGAATACATGAGTTAAGCAAAACATTTAAGTGATAGGTATTTTATACATGTGTTGAAGCTTCGATATGCGTTGAGATAGTTGTAAGACGCTCGGAGAGTGGGAGTTTCTTAGATGAATAGATGAACTACAACAAATAAGCCTCGATACAAAACACGTTTGCAATTTCATATAACACCTATAATACCTCTTACTAAGATGCATTGCCTAACGCACGTGTTCTGTCATACTCGTAATATTTATATGCCTAGATGTAAATCGAACATTCTGTATATAAGTTATGATTTTAATGAAATAAATATATATATATATAGGGTATAATAATATCTCAGGACAGCGCTTAGCCGACTTTTCCGACGAAATTCGAAACTTTTTCAAGGCAAAGCAGGATAATTAGACCGTGAGACAGAAAGGGTGCTTTGTTAATTGATTAATACATACTAGAAACTTCGTGAGTGACTTCCTTTTGGCAAATCTACCAAACTTTTTCAAATGTAGTACGTTTTCAAATGAGCCTGAGAACGGCATATTTAAGCTATCGGTTAAACACGCGGCTGAGAGTTTGTCGAACACTTTGACCACTTGATAACTTTAATAGTTATTAAACAATTCATCAAAACTGAACTATGTACGTATTGAAAAACAAAAATACAATAGTACGGCATGTTCAAGGTGGTAGACAAGGTGCTGTATTTTTGTCGGACATTTTGACTGATATTTTTTGAAACATTCTGTAGGTATACATTGAATACACAACGAATGAATTGAAAGTTTAATTATTAATTTATTTTGGATTGTTGTAATTATAACGATTGTTTCAGTTGAAACTTTGGAAAATCTTATAATATAATATAATTAAATACTTATTGTAATTCAAATTGATGTATAAATGTAATAATATTACGTATTGTATTTTGTTGTTGCTAGTACAATGTAATATTTACAAATTACACGCTGCTCAATTTAGGAGTGATTCTAAATGATTGATGGATATAAAACATGATAAAAAAATAAACATTTCGACATAATGGATCACTACATACTATGATTATGTTGTCATATTTATTCTACTCTTATTATGTAGGTCAAAAAAATATCGAAGGAAAAAAAAATATTATCGACGAATTACACCCTCAATGTTTTCCTAAAGATCTCATATAGGCAAACGAAATTTAGTCCAGAGTTAATGATGATTGGTCTATTCTTACCTATCTGTTCATGTTACGTCGAAAAAGTTTCCCTAGAATTATTTCAATTTTATGGCGGTTTTACCGAGTCGCATTGGCGCATGGTCCCAGATTTACAGTTTCTGAAATCAAACGCTTGTGGGATTTTTAACGCAATAACTTGATGCTTCTTGGGTCAAACTTAAGCGTTTGTGCATAATATTAATGAGATCAAAGAGATACAAATTATTTTAATCCCCTGTCATATTAATTATTTCACATTTATCCTAAATTCGTTGAATTATGCTCTAATTTAGACAGTGTAGCAAACTAAATTATCAAAAGTTTTGTTACATTAATTACGCCATTCACTGCCAAACCCACTCGGTGATCTGGTCCACAAACTTGTGCAAGATCCCCACACATTGAAAAATTCGCTCGGCGAGTGAGTCTACAGATTATGAAACAGACAGACTAAAGTAGGTTGGCCAGTGAATACTGGGCGTTTAAATATTTCATTAATTATTGAACTTTGCGTTTAACTAATAAAATACTAAGAACCGTAATTGCAGAGGAATTTTCAATAAAAATCAATTTAGAAGTTTTAGTATTTCACAATAAAACAACATGTAGTATTTTTTTTTTGTTCACAAACAAATTTTAAATAAAAACAAGTGAAAACAAACAATTCACTGAGTTAATTGTTGAAATACCATGCAGTGTTGATTACTCATCACATCACATTGCACATACATATACAATTTATATAATACATACTATATAATTTACGCCTAATTTGCGCCGTCACGGGTAAACAGTGATGTTTACAAAAATATGTTTCAAACAAAAGTTGCTTATTTTTTGATAAGGAACATTTTTTACATTTCAACTTTTGTTCTATCTCTAACGGTTTACAAGATTGGTCCAACGGACCCATAGGTCTAGACCCAATTGACTTATGATGCTCATTTACGAAATCGACCTCACTTTTTACGTCCTGAGTACGCTGTAAAAATTTCAACTTGATCTTGATCTTATAAACACCTATACCAAAATTTTGTTCGTAGCATCAATATTTTGAGGCTTTACAAAGTTGGGACTAAACTTAGTATACCTTGCATATTACATATATGCAGGGTATAATAACAGAGAATAGAATAGTTTATTAAGTTTTTAGTATTAAATTTTTTATCCAACCATACATACATAACATTGTTGTTTTTAATACCAAAATGAATTTAAATTATATATAATTCACAACAAATTTAACTTTTTTTTAACGAAAAATAAAAAATAACAAAAACTATGTGTAAAAACAGAGGCGATAATGACTTTCATCGCGTAATTATATTAACAAACAATGTTTTTTTTAAATAGTTATTTGTTTCTGAGGGATGACCATTAAAAACTTTAAATTTCGAAATTATACATCAACATAAATTTTCATGTGGATAAAATTATAAAGTAGTAATTCGCTTTAGAAATATTCTTGAAGAATCACAATAAGGGGAACATCAGCACAATAAACGAATTGCAATCGATTCAGAGCACTAAAGAATGTTATAATATACTTAAACAGCCAAACAATTAAAGTTTTTGACCCAGTTTAAATCATAGCGCCAACAAGTGAAATTTACAAAATTAAAAAACCCCCGACAATTTCGATTTATTCCTTGTAAATCGATTTTTGGAAACTAAGCTATAAAATGTTCTCAATCCAGTTCGTTCGACTGTGTAGGGGCTACGATGTCACTGAGATACACACAGACGTACAGATAAACACTTTAAACTTAACACTCCTTCTTAAAACATGAAAAATGTAAAAGATACTTAGAGAGCTATCATTTTTTGGGATAAATTTTTGCAAATATTTTAATTGAAATTGAAACATTTGAGTTGACTTGGTTCTTTTGAATTATTGTTTTGAATTACCTAATTATTTTACCATTTCACTTTTCGAAATGAATTGAGTCAGGTTTATTTGACCATTCATTTCCATAGTAATTATTTATGTGTTTAAATTATGTCATGACTTTTCCAAACTGAATCGCTTTTGAAGATCATCGCAAATTTTTTAGTTCGGGTATGAAACCAAAAAAATTAAATCGATTCATCCGTTTAGGTGCTATGATGCCACAGACAGACAGGCACACACACAGACACACAAACATAACGGTCAAATCTTTAAAACCCCTTTTTTAAGTTCGGGGGTTAAAAATGACAAGATCACGGATGGTGATGTGTTGCCGAAAATTACTTGGATACGCGACCGTATACTCCACAAATCCGCCATTTTGTTTTGTTTTTTCAAACACCTATCTAAGAACACTAGGGTTCTTGAGACACATATAGTGATAGTTTAAATGTTGAAATCCATTAAGCCGTTTGGAAGATACGAGGTAATTAAGAAATTTACAAACAAATATACATACAATATACGCGCGAAAAAGCATTAACCACTCCTTGACAGTCGGGTAAAAGGACTCGAGACTTGTTTAATGAACTTAAAATTTTATCCACATTGTCCCAACTGAAAAAAAAAAAAAAACACTTCTCTTCCAGCGTGAATACTTCAAATTTAGAGTAATTTTTTAATTAAGGTTTCCAACCCTGACTAAACTAGTTTTCTTACACATATCCATTATGTGTTGAGCTGTTTAAAAAAATAAATTTATTTGTGAAAAAATTCATACCATCATCTCAACCCCTACGTTTTTCCCTCCCTAAATAAACCATTTTACATTACAAAACTTTTTTATGTTACAAAAACAAAACATTATATTGTTATTTTCTAAAAAAAAAAAAAAAAATACAAAACCATATCTCCCAAATGGCATGTTATTTTAATATATATGCAATGATATCATCGTATTTGTATATCGGGTTGCTGCTGTAGCATTATTTGTTGCGAAAAATATTATTAATGTATACAGGATGGCTCAGGTATTCAGATATAAACATTAAAGGACAGATGTACACAAGTGTTCTCAAAAGGTAATCAACACCGTATTTTTAATTTTTTCCTGTGAAGGAAATTACCTTGCGAACATGGCAATATTTTTAATTTTTTCCAGTGAAGGAAATTATCGTTTTGTCAAAAAAAAAAACTAATGTTTGGTAGAATATTATATTTCGAATCAATAAAAAAAAAGAAAATTATTCACCATTTAGTTTCTCTTAAATATCAAATAAAATATAACATCTGGAGTATTATTTTTAATGGAGGAGTGTCTGTGTTTATTCATCCTATTATATATGTGTATTCATTCCTTGTATTGTATTTCATAATAGTAGTCACACTGCAGTACCAGTGAAAAACTTGGTTGTAACCTATAGTTGTGTATATACCTATAACATGGGTAATTAGCTAATAATTAGTGACGGCAGTGTTGGGAAAGAACAACCTTAATTTTTCATAATCGTATGTATTTAAAAAAATTGCTTCATGTTTAACAATAAAATGTAACTATTGAAAGTACACAATAGTTCATTTGGTACTCTCTGTACACATTCCATGAACGTTCCCAAGTGAATGATTACTGTTAACATGGTTACATATTCTCGTAACATAGTGGTGAAATATTATTATATTTTGTTGCGTTATTTTTAAGTACTTTGTTCTGGGTAAGCACATATCTCTAACTACGTACCATATTTTTCGATGATGTATATATATACACATACCCAAACAGAAAAAATTTTCATAAACCGAATCGAGGGATGTTAAAAATATTTCAGGTTAGTGAAAGAATTTTTATGGTATTCAAAAATTTTGAACAGTTATTGATGTTTGTTATTCATAAAGAATTGTACAGAAAATGTCTAAAATATTAAAAGTAGAGTGAGGTAGCTGAAACTTTGACCCAATTGACCTGTTGCACATTTAAGAACTCGACCTCACTTTTTACGTCCTAAGCACACTATTAAAATTTCAGCTGGATATTTCTTTTTTTTGAGTAATCGTGCCCATAGACTGACAGACGGACAACCGGGAATGGACTATTTAGGTGATTTTATGAACACCTATATACCAAAATTTTGTTCTTAGTATCAATATTTTTAAGCGTTACAAACTTGGAACTAAACTTAGTATACCTTGGTATATTTCATATAAACATGGTATAAAAATATCTATGAAAAAAATTTTCTACTACTTTCCGCACAATTTCCCCTCAAATATTTTTAAAATTCCCCGTATTATTACCATAATGGAAATTGTAAATCCTCCTAAATAATACTAAATTCTATATGAAATAATCTTTAATGTGTTTTCAATAATACCTTTAATTATAATATTTCAAATATAATGACTATTACCCGTTTTTATCACATATTGATACAGATATTAGGTACACGGATATACAGATACATTACCGGATACATAAATCTAATGAATTACATTTTTAATAACGTATAATGTATACATAGCATAGGTAACTACACCTCATTCTATTATAGGTAATAAACATTTTATGTATAAAAGTAAATATCCACAACACCATTGAAATGGGTTATGGAATGGACATATATACTCAAATTACACGAGCAATATGAGTTTTGAATATATAAAAGTGTATACCACCTATCAGTGATATTATGTACATTTAGCTTAAAAGTACATGACATTTTTTTGTATACAGGTTGAATTTTATACAGATGAGTAAAAAGATATTTTATATTTGAAAGTACAAACGGATTGAAAACTAATATGATTCTGATAAGTTCAGTGGTATTCGCACCGTGTCTGAGTTTTATAGGAAGCGTTTCCATGGTAACGATGCATTACTTTAATTATAGAATTGTATGGATGCATATAAAATTGTAAGGATTGCATTTATGACTTACATTGAAAATTTAATATTATTGTGTCACTTTAAATAAATAATTATGATAATTTATAATTGGAAAATAATATTTGTGCAATTTGATTTCTTATTTTCACAATTTTTAATGCATTAAGTTTAATTAATTAGTGTTTTAATAATTTTAATCTGACATTTTCTATAAGATTAACATGTAAAGAACTGCAAATTAGTCATAACAGCCTCCTTTATCGCCAAAATTTTTCACCGGAAGAGAAAAAATTGTTCGTATTTTTACGAGAGATAAATCAGAAATGATAAACGATATTTGTTAAGGAACCCTAAAATTTGCCATGAACACAATGTTTGCATAATCTTCTTCAAATGCACGGGAAATGTTATATATTGTTTCTAGTTTTTATACCATGTATATATGAAATATATTAAGGTATACTAAGTTCAGTCCCAAGTTTTGTAACGCTTAAAAATATCGATGCTACGAACAAAATTCTGGTATAGGAGTTCAAAAAATCATTTAATTAGTCCATCTACGGTTGTCTGTTCGTTCCGTCCGTTCGTGGACACGGTAACTCAAAACAAAAAGAGATACTAAGCAGAAATTTTTACAACGTGCTCAGGACTGAAAAGTAAGGTTGAGTTCGTAAATGAACAACATAGGTCAATTGGATCTTGGTTCCGTAGAACCCATCTTGTAAACCGTCAGATAGAATAAAAATTTAAATGTAAAATGTTCTTTATAAAAAACAACTTTTGTTTGAAACATTTTTTCGTTAACATCACTGTTTACCCGTGAGAGCGCAAATTAGATTAGAAAACATTATACTATGTATTATATGGGTTATGTATATGCGACCCCACAGCTGTGTTATCCATTATACACGACTGTGACTACCTAAGAGTGGCTATGTTTCTTTACTTACATGGTATTTCAACAATTAACTCAGTCAATTGTTTGTTTTCACTTGTCTAATTTATCAAATATATAAAATTGACCAAGAAATAGGTAGTATGTATGTGTGCTCTTTGAATTTTCATGATTGCTCAGCTGTATAAAGATTTTTGTACTCTAGTAAATGTATGAGATACTTTAGATAGCTGGACAAAATACATACTCCAAACCATGAAAATATGTACTTTGTGCTTATATATACATCATATTTTATTATAAAATATATACATGTCACCGTATTATTATAAGAATTGCTAGTTTATAATAAATCTAGTAAGATTGTTAATTAACGATAGATTGAGAACAAAAAATAAAATTTACAATCTTACGTTTATATTTTCGGTAGTTTATAAACTTACAATGCTAACCAGTCCAAAAGTGCATGGAGAAATGGAAAGAGCGCGCTAGTTGACTAATAAACCGTTATTCTATTACAATCAAATAATAAATAAGCCGGCTAATTTTGTGCACGTTATATTAGTTCAGTGAAGAGATAAATAACCATAGCCATAATAAACAACAACATACCATAGAGTACCATAGTATTTTAGTGGACTTAAGGAAAATAATAAGTATGAAAGGACAAACGAAAACGTAATAAAAGTGTAATAAAACAAATATGTGATTTTAATTTAGGTGAGGTTCTAGGAAATCAACCATCTGATAAACAATGCCTTTATCCTAAAAATATGGCATAACTACCTGTTTTCTTCTTTACACCCCCCCCCCTCGATCAGCATTGCAAAATTTATGAACGACGTCTAAGTGACACTAGAATATGTTTATATTTTCAGATTATAAATTTGACTAGATTTATTATAAACTAACGATTCTTACAATAATTCGGTGATATAGATATAACACGCAAAACAACAAAACCTTTGCAAAATTTGAGTAGCTTAGTGTAAATATTTACAAACTATTTAGTAAAATAGTAAAACTATCTTCGTTGCATACTATATTTTACAAGGTGTTCGAAATATCTCTTCTACAAATTTTTATTCTATTTTATTGTTACTAAAAAATCAATCTAACTAGGTTTTATTTTTAGAAAACGTCGCGGTCGTTTTTCTCGGGAACCACTTCAACGTTTTTCATGAAATTTCGAATGTAGAAGATTTCGAGGGCGAAAAATCGATCTAGTTATGTTTCATTTTTAGAAAACGTCGTTTTACCTCGGAAACTTTAACCTCAGAAACGGTTCCAACGATTTTCATAAAATTTATTATGCAGGAAGTTTCGAAAACAAACAAAAAATAATGAGCAAAGCTCGGTCATCCAAGTACTCTACTTATTAATCCAGCAACAATTATTGGCTGTATCATTTGTCAATTTTGCAATGCAGAAGAATATCGCCAATTTAGGATTAGGAACGTTATGACTTATAAAAGACTAATTACGAAAATCTATCATTTGCTGATCTGCTTTGACGTCTAAGGTATATAGATGCCACTTGCCATATCGAAATAAATTAATGAAAGAAGTCTAGAAATACGACGACCAATATTTGGCAGGTAAAGCTATTGGAATATAAAATTTGTTTATGTATTTTGATTTATATCATTCCCGAGATTCTAATATATTTATTCAATGTATAATACTATAAAATTTCAGTCTACATACTCTCAAACATTTTCAGTTGTGACAGGAAATTAAAAGTTGATTCTAATACATATACTAAATCATTTTATATTAAAATATATTATAAATCAATACGATAGACATGTTATAGTGTGAAATATTTTACGAAAAGAGAATCCAAGTTTTATTATAATACACTGGTGTGGCAGAGAAAAGTGCGATTTTGAAAACACTTAAAACAAATCTCATCCATAGGGGATCGGACTTTTATCACTTCGGAGGGAGAATTCTCATTTCACGAACAGAAAAATGAAGTTGGTTTTTAAAAATATTTACTATTATGCAAGATATGAACGTTTAAAATTCCTAATTAAACAAAGAGGAAGATACTTACTAGTGACGTCATACGTGGGTATCGCCATAGAGATGAAATACAAGACTTTGTTTTGCTAAAAGGGGATGGGTAATATTTGATTGCTTATAACTTCTTGCTTTTTTAATCAATTTCATTTAATTTCATTTTCAAATTTTGTCATGGTTTTATGATCTAGTTTTACATTTTTAAGGATAATATGGCCAATTCGACATCAGAATTATCCCCTATTATTTAAAATGATCTCTTTACCCCAATAATCCAAATAAAACACCATTTAAGAAAATCAAACAAAGAAGAAAATGGTGTTTTTAAGAAAATTGTATTATGCTCTAAAGAAAGTTCGGTTAATAGTAAATTTAGTTTAATTTACTTGCATTCTAAGTTTTAACTCCAGGATAATCACGTCCGTCATACCGTAGATACTCATGCAGATACGTTTTGAAGTCATTTACCGTATAGTTGCCAGATTTGAACTACTTCTAGTTGGATCCGATCATTAAGTGTGCCTTTTCATTGTTACGATAAAACGATTTCCCACTTTATCCTTAAGTATCCATCTCCCCATCAAGACTCAATGAATGGTAGGAAAATCTTGATAGCCAAAAAAAAACATGACCTACAGATTTTCAATAAAATTTCCGTAATTAACAATATTGAATTAAAAATACGATACAATTTGCTTAAAAAAATTTAAAAAAAAGTGTGAAAGTTGTGAAAGTTATCAGAAGTTAAAGAAAATAGAGATAATTTAAAGTAAGTACAATGTAATTTTTATGTGTTTCAAAATCGAGCATTTTTCTGTTCCCCCTTTTATATCCTAAAAGAATTATGATTATTAACATACCAAATATATGCAATACAAAATATATAACGACCCAAATATTTGTGGTTGTACAGGATGTCCGCTCTAGGTATTGGTTAAACAATAATAAAACCTACATTCGCACTCATTTAATCGTCTAAATTTAGATATGTCGTTATTATAATGTCTTAATATACTCAAGCTCTGGTTAGGAGTGTGGTTTTTATTTTATTGGTGGTTTATGAAAAAACAAATCGGCTTTATTAAAATATATTTCTTATATACCGAGAGTTCATAAAATATCGAAGAGATAATTTCAATTTAAAAATGTTGATATATTTTTGAGTTGCATCATTTAACCATAAAGTGAAAATAAATATTTTACGAATTGGTCCAAAAAGATAGGAGACTTAGAAAAGTCCAACTCGACCAATTTGCAAATTACAATTCTTACATAGATAAAAAAATTTCTTGAACAGGAATATTTATTATTTAATTAAGAGTTTGGAGAAAAAAAAAATTTGGAAAGAAATGTTTTCTGGTCTTAGCCAAATTTTTGTTTTCTTCTTAATTTTCGTAATCTAAGAAAACCATTTTTCTGTGTTTTTTGATCATAAAATTCATTCAACAAACAAATAGTTGACAACATCCCAGCTGATTCGAAAACTGGCAGAATTTTGTGTATGGTTAGCCACGAAGAAAACTTATCAACACCATCTGAAACAAAAGCGAGAAATTGGGGCATCGCTTCTCTGTATCTTACGGTCTATTACCAAAATTATGCTTGTCAATGAATATTTCTGCAAACCTACAATTAAATGGTCCATTTTGACAGTTTGATTCTACGATAATATCTACTATTAAGGTTCGTTTACTAATCAACAATCCAGAAAATTATAGATGTACTAGATAATTGTTACGCTTTATTTAATTAGAATATTTGATTTGTCTGACTATATGGTGTGTATGCAAACTCATAGTTGAAATAATGCAATTCACACCGTCCGTGAGTTTTATTGTAGGCGTTTCCATAGTAACGATACACTATTTTAGTTATAGAATTGTATGGATGCATATAAAATTTTATGGATTGCATTTATGATTTACATTGAAAATTTAATGCATTAAGTTTAATTAATTAATGTTTTTTCAATAATTTTAATTTGACATTTTCTATAACATTAACATGTAAAGAATTGCAAATTAGTCATAACAACTTCCTTTATCGCCAAAA
Source organism: Chrysoperla carnea (assembly GCF_905475395.1). NCBI lineage: Eukaryota > Metazoa > Arthropoda > Insecta > Neuroptera > Chrysopidae > Chrysoperla > Chrysoperla carnea. Next base: position 36,115,388 of record NC_058339.1, read on the forward strand.
TTTTTCGCTGGAAGCGCTGGCATCGTTTTTATTTTTATAGTCCCTACCATGACTACGCACACAACGAATAGAAATAAGCGGCCGTATTCTGTATTGATTTCAATATTTCTGCGTTATGTAGATGCTACGCAAAGATATTACGGTAACATCCTGTAAACAAGTGATATAAAAGACCAACAAAAAATTATTTGTGTATTCTCTTCTCAAAATATAAGAATTTCTACGAGAAATAATTTTCATAAATATTTTTCGGTTCAATAACAAAAAATAAAATATATCGTGTAATATAATACGTGATTTGTTTATAAAAATAAATTAAATATTTATTTAACCATATATATTATTCAAACAATCATAGTAATAATAATTTATATATGTTTGGATTAAAAAACTATAAAAAAATATTTTTATACGATCAACCAATCATAAAATATTTTTATAAATATCGTATATTGAAAAACAAAGATTTACTTAATCCAGTTTATTGAAAAAAATTCTAGATAGACCGGATCCAAAATAAACGGATATTTGCAAGATAAGTATTTTTAATGCGTTAGGTGATTAGCAAGTAACTTATTAAATAAAGATTTATTGTTTTAAAATGAATATGTTAAGAGATTTATTTTTAATAAAGTCAAAAAAGTAGATTTTTCTAGCCGAAAAACCATTTTACTTTGCGAAAATCGAAGAATTAAAATAGAACTACGATAATAAGCTTAAGTTGGGATTCACCATGTACCTATATATGAAATATATCAAGGTATACTAAGAAAGTTTAGTCGCAAGTTTGTAACGCTTAAAGATATCGATGCCACGAACTTTTGTAAAGGTGTTCATAAAATCACCTAATTAGTCAATTTCCGGTTGTCCTTCTGCCTGTCTGCCTGTCTGTAAACACGATTATTCAAAAACGAAAAGAGATATCAAGTTGAAATTTGTATAGCTTGCTCACGACGTAAAAAGTGAGGTTGAGTTCGTAAATGAGTAACATAGGTCAAGGTCTTGGGTCCGTAGGACCCATCATGTTAGTCTTTAGAGATAGAATATTTTTACATTTTAACAAAAATTGAAATGTAAAAAATATTCCCTATAAACATTTGTTTATAACAACTTTTGTTTGATACATTTTTTCGTAAACACCACTGTTTACCCGCGAGGGCGCAAATTAGTTTAGAAACATTATATAGTATGTATATACACGTACCTATTATCTATATTTTAAATTTATACGTTACATATATTATGGATGTGTCTGTTTGTTTATCTTTCTTTACTTACATGACGAAATTATTTGGTGAATTTTTTTTAAATAAAAGGAATAGTCGAAGATCCCAATTAAGATCGACCTTCACCCATCTGTTTACCGAATGAAAGTTAATTTTTATGAAAAATAAAATGTTAACAAAATCCCTGTAATGGGTTGTCTAAAAAATGTGGTCAAGACTACTTTTAGCGAAAATATCAGTAATAAAATTTTTTGAAATTTTTCACTGACTTGCATATCTAATGAATTTTGATTAGCTCGAAAGTAAAAACCAAAAAGAATATGCAGCAGCTATGTTGTCTGTTTCTTTTCGTTCACTATTATCGCATTTATATAGGTTGTGGATAGAAATTACGTTCATCTGTTAATTCATTGACTCGCATACCTAAATAAAGGTAATTTTATTGCAAATACGGTGCTATATGATTGTCCACAAAATATCAGTCAAAAAATAAAGTTTACAAGCTTTCCAAGTTTTGATATTTTTATTAAAAGTTGTCTTGACCATATTTTTTAGGCAACCCACTACAGGGATATTTGTAAATATTTTACATTTCATAAAAAATGAATTTTATTCGGTAAACAGATGAGTGAAGGTCGATCTTAATTCGGATCTTGTACTAGAAATTTAGATTCTAAATTTTAATGCTAAAAATGTACAGATTTCTATTTGGTGAGCTACATAAATTATTTAAAAAAAAACATGAATTAAAACAAAATCATGTATTTTTATTATATAAATTTTGTTTCGAACAGCAAACATTTTTAAAATAAATTAAAAGTTTATATAAAACCAATATTAAAATCATGTATAGGTATATATATGACGTGTGAAACGTATACGAATAACAAAACCAAATAAAGTTAATAAAATAATATATTAAAACATGTTATGTTATGTAACCCAGTATGTAAACTACAATTTATTTATGTAATTAACTATAAAATGTTGGCTTGACTCGTTTAAACTTAATTTGTGTTATTTACTCGTTCAAAATATGTAGATGAACTTTATGAAATTGTTTCATTTTAAACAAAAAAATATAAACAATTTTGTACGATAAATAATTCAGAAATGAATTTTTTTTACTGGTAAATATACGCCCTTAAATGAGCTGGCGGAACAAATGAATGTAAACCTGGTATAGGTACCGGGACATAGGGACTTTCCAGGAAATTGCGAAACCGACGAGCTTGCCAGAAATGGCACAATGCTGCCGGATACAAGCATCAGTAAATATCCGGAAATTCCATTTGCGAACTGCAAGTTGCTCCTCAAACAGGATATCTTAGATGGAGGGGGGAACGTACTTGTGGTACTACAAGACAGATATGGTCTGAGTACAATCACAGGCGTTTCGAAGATCTTATATCACTTCCAAGGCATGCTGAACGCCAGGGCCTGGCAGTGTATCACGACTACGGCAGGAGCTGTCACAGTGGTGAGGAGGAGAAGACAATGTCACATCTTCTCTGTCATTGCCCAGCTCTTGTCATGAGGAGACGTACTTGAGACAGCATCTCTTTGCCGACTTCTTCGACCTGGAGTCCGTCGACGTCAAAGCTCTCCTGCTGTTCTTAAATAGCTCTAAATGATTCATGGAGTAGTGGCCGGGGATGGGCCAACCCTTTTTCGATATCACAACGGACCGTATGTCTAAGTGTGTCCCACCCCAGGAGAACCACTCTTACCTTACCTAACCTACTGGTAAATAATTTTATTGATAACACACATAGATGGCTTCGCTAAGAATAGATTCAATAATAGTGGAGAAAAGAGCAGTTTAATCTATCTACGCATTTAGTAACATAATATACTGTAACTAAATTTGGCCTATTCTCAATACGCAGTTTGTAGCCAGTTATTGAACGATATTCTGTCTGATAGTGTCTTTGTCAAAAATGGAGTATCGATGGAGTAGCTTATTTGAAATTGTTCAGGCTTTCAATTTATTTTTGTAATAGTTATTGCAATTGGAAAAAACCAACTCATGAATAACCCCTATTAGAATTTTGTAGATTTATTCAAGGTCTATAAAATCATATGACAGAAATTCGAGGGTTAAATTTTATTTTGTATTCTTGTATAACTCTTTAAAATTACATACAAGAAGCACATCCATAAAGATGGGTGCTGTTACCATGTTTGAACTTCGATCCCGTATTTTAAAAACGTTATATTTGTAGAATTTTATGTCTTAAGAGGCTTTTCATTAAAATGTCATAAACTCTTATATTCCATAATTTTAGAAAAATTTTCACCTAAACCGATGTTTTTCGTAAATTTGGCACATCAGAGTTCTTTGATTAACTCATATAGAATCTTTCATTCGTCTCTCATCAATTTCAAACTCAAAATACTAAGATCTCTCAAAATGTCAAGATAATTCTTAATATTTGATATTCGATTTCTTCGACTATTTGTAAATAAAAGAGTTAATAATTTGTTGGCGTCGGGTTAAACTTTATACAACAAATAAAAAATTCATTACAGAAGATGGTATTATTTATAATATGCACATACAAGCAAAGTTGGTTTTGATACAGAAAAGGAAAATTTATATTCGAAGTGATATTGTTGTATTAAACATACGGAAAATAACAACTGAAAAAAATACGATAAATAAATTTCAGGAGCTTTTGTTAAACAAGACTATATTTTTTTTATGGTATGGTGTGTGTGTATGTTTAAATAAAAAATATATATGTATATTTATTTAAATTTGAATAAATTTTTAGGAGTATTTTATTTGATTGAAATATATACTTTTTTGTGGCTTTGTTCGTCTTTCATAATCTATATATATAAAAAGAGAGTGTTTGTTTGTATGTCCCCGATTTTCCCTAAAACTAACCATTGACCTTCGGTAGGGGATTATGTCATTGGGTAGCCCTTAGGCTCCCATTGTGAATAAGGGAGTTTGGTGGGGGTGGAATTAAAAATGATCTAGAAATTCATAGAAAATAGATTAAAAAAATAGTTCTAATAGTACAATAGGCCCCACTGTCAATAGTACAATTTTCACTAGATGGCGCTACTGGCGCAAATGTCTTTCGATTTTTCTCGAAAATTCTGGAATGTTCCATGGGTTTCTATCGAATTTTCTAGAATTTTCTCGAACATTCTGGAATGTTCTATGGATTTCTATCGAATTTTCTAGAACTTTCTCGAATATTCTCGAATGTTGTATGGATTTTTATTGAATTTTATCAAACTTTCTCGAACAATCTGGAATGTTCCATGGGTTTCTGTCGAATTTTCTAGAATTTTCTCGAACATTCTGGAATGTTCTATGGATTTCTATCGAATTTTCTAGAATTTTCTCGAACATTCTGGAATGTTCTATGAATTTCTATCGAATTTTCTAGAACTTTCTCGAATATTCTCGAATGTTGTATGGATTTTTATTGAATTTTATCAAACTTTCTCGAACAATCTGGAATGTTCCATGGGTTTCTGTCGAATTTTCTCGAACATTCTGGAATGTTCTATGGATTTCTATCGAATTTTCTAGAATTTTCTCGAACATTCTGGAATGTTCTATGAATTTCTATCGAATTTTGTAGAACTTTCTCGAATATTCTGGAATGTTCCATGGGTTTCTATCGATCTTTCCCTTACTTTTCCGTACACACAGAGAGTGTAGACATAATATTGGGATCGGCCAAAAAAATCTTACTGTTCCGTACACACAGAGAGAATTAAAAAAAAAGTCTTTCATTTAACAATTTTGATATTTAAATGTGCAAAAACAACCCAGCGAAGCGGGTTTAACAGCTAGTATATATACTGAAAAATTTAGGCAGTGTTGAATAATTTTCTTAAAGTATGTTCAAACCGATTACTTTTCATTAATTTAAGATAAAACCACCAGTAATTTTTTCACTTTTTAATTTTTTTTTACGTGACCAAAAACAAGGCCTTAATCGATTACTTGTGAAGGATGACAAAGACTTCTCGGAAAACATACGGACTACTATTTTTTTCTTTACAAAACATTACATAATATTCTAAATAATGATTTTTCTCTAATATAACTATCTAAAATTTATCAAAACGAAAGCAACCCGTAATAAGCGGATGTAACCAATTTTTTTCGTATAAGCTAAATTTCGTATAAGTTACTGCCAATCCAACTGGATATGCAAGATACAGAAAAAATATGGGTCAATTGAAGAACAGTTTCTTTAAGAATATACTTCTCCGTATGTATATGCTCAGTGCTATAATGTGTTGAGATTGAAAAAGCTGTTAAAAGGATCATGTATGAGGGACTTCGATTTCTAAGTACACTTCCACTTATATGAAGTAAATATAAAAATTAAGTTTTATAATAAAAATGTGTAATTTTTTTAACGTATATAGCAGTGCGAAACGTTTGTGTGTTTTGTTTACACAAACATACAAATAGAAGAAAGACGCGAAGAAACACACAATTGGTGAATAGAAATGATAGTAAATGATAGCTTTGAATGGAAACTTTAAGACTATATTCTTTCGAATTTAAAATGTGGCTGTATGGTTTTTATTAGTTTTTAAACTTATTGCCTTTTAAAAGTCGAATTCAAAATCAATTTTTGTCGGGAATTGAATTTGATTTCTATGTCCCACATATTTTTTATGTATTACAACAAATTTCCATTTTCTATTAAAATAGAATAAAAAAATAACGTTCAGAGAATGTTGTTTGAAAAACTTATCAGAAGTCATGGAAAATAATTTATAAATTAATACATTTTTATAAAACTGGTTTAATTAGAAAAGAAGGAAGTGAAAAAACACTTTTTTATTTGTTTTAGGTCTTGAGGCTCATTGTAAGTTTTTTCCGTTGAGATACGTTAATTAAATACAAATATAAATTTTTACTGAATCATATAAATTTTTACTTCAAACATATTGAATCATTTAAGGTAAACTTGAAATGAATGAGAGTTTAGTAAATTAATATTTCAAATAAACTAACATATTCAGAGAAAGGTAAACTTTATTAGAACCCTTAATTGAAATCTAAAATGAAATGACAAATATTATTGGAAAAAACGATTTTCTCTTCTAATATAATATTCACAATATCATTTATTACACTGCTGTTTGTAAATGAATAAATAATTTTTCATTAGTAATTTAAATATGAAATATTTAATAACTTTCCTTTTTTTTCTATTCACGAAACGAGTTTATTAAATAGAGTACAAAATGCTTTATGATTGGAAAAAAGGGTAGGATATGTCTGTTGAATAAATTTGAAATAAGTGGAATAAGAAATTAAAAATTTTTTTAATACGAAATACTTTATAATAATAGGACCTAAAAAGTCAGAATATAAAATTTATGTATCAGGAGTACCTATCAAAGAAATTTTTCAAATTTTGAAAAAACCATAAATTTATCAAGAAATAAAATTTTTAAATGTTTGAAAAATTATAAAAAGGTATTATGGAGTTTAAAAATATAAGGACTCGAAACCTCAACAAATAAATTAGTCGATTAATAATTTACTTTATCTACACGTCCTTGAGATAAGAGAACTACCAAGCCTACTCATTTTACTTGGAGATAATACCGCCCACATTTTCATTACACCCAGCGTATTTTCAACGAATTAAATTAGCTAAATTACTGTCCAAATCTAAACTAATAACAAGTTATTATAGTGACTTTTTTAGTTTTCTCAATAACTTTTGACAAATTATAACTACCGTTATATTTTCACATTTTAGATGCGTAGATAAAGTTTAATAAAATAAAATACTTAATTTAAAAAAAAAAAATACTGTAATTTTGTTTTGTAGTTTTGAAATTAAACAGATTGTTTTCATTATAATTAAAAACTCCTCCGCTATGCCATTGAAAATCCCACCCCCTCCATAGGCACTGTTCATGACCGTCCACAGATACCACCTTTGAGATAAGACACATCATGCAAGACGAGTGATTCTCAAAGTTGGATCTAGATCGGGAGACCCCTTGTTGAGGCTATTTTTAGCCCATTTTTTAAATGTGTTTTCACAAAATGATGGGATAATGGGCAAATTGTTATGATACTGATATTATTTCAAAAATAGAAATTTTGAAACACCAATTTTCCGATAATTTTTGAATGTTTTTCAAATTTCGATCTTTGTATAAACAGGTAATGCATTTTGTTAAAATATATCCCCTTAAGGACCCACAATAAAATTATAGTGGGTCCTTAAGGGGATATATTTTAACAAAATGCATAATTCAGCCCACAGAAATGCTCATCTTAATTTGAATAAACAGGTAATAGTAGACTAGAGCAAAAACATGCTTTTCTAAAAAGTTATTATCAAAAAAATCGAGATTTTATGGTTCGTCAAAAAATTTAAAACTTTAGGATTATTTTCTTAATAATTATCATAAAAACTTAAAATAAACTGAATTATTTGAGGAGGAAAGCATGAAACGAAATGAATGGAAATTCAGAATCAAAGTCCGACTTAGCACCAGATTAGACCAATTTTTTTAAACTAAAGTGTACATATTTCATAGATACCTACTACTTCATGTAGTATCAACTCATTCGATGGATATTTATTTATTCATACAAGGAATAAGGAACGCAGGAACGAAAACGAACGCAGGATAGATATATTGTAATGTACAGTGTTTTTATACGTTTGGTGTAACGTAAAATATTTAAAGGATTTTTTTTTATTATTTTGTACGCGCTGTTTCTTTTTCGATACAAATTTATATGACATACGGAAAAAAGGGTAGCAAAAAAAAAAAATATATATACTTACGCCTTTTCAGTTCTTCTATGTGATTTAAGCATTATTTATGAGATCATCCTTATATATAGACAATCTACACGAGGCGGATCAGTATATCAAAGACGTGTGGGTGGTAAGGATAAAAAAGTGTGTACATTAAACAAAATTTGGTTTGGGAAATATTTAATTATAAAAACATGTTTTTGGTGTCTTTAAAAAATGCTATCATGTAACATTCGTTGGTAAAAATTAGCTTCGGCAAACAAGCAGGCACTAAAAGTAAGCAGACACTAAAAGTTAAAATGAAGGGTGTAAAAACTTTTACACATTAAACGCATTTGAAAAAATTAAAATTTTAAAAAAGACCTGCGTTTCCTTATTTACCTACTACAAAAATTTGTTTTTTGGAGATATGGTCTTATAACGGCAGTAAATGATTTACCAAGCCTGACGGAATGAAGCTTAAGCAAGCATGAGTTTACCCAACCTTAGATTACCAGTCTTGGTCCAAGCCTTAACCAAAGTTAATTAATCGAGCCTTTTGTCGAATCATTGTATAAGGCTAATAAATCAAGTTTGCCAAACTCTTCCGCCGTGTAGAAAAACAAAATAACGGCTTAATTAATTAGAAGTTTTGGACTAGGTGCTACCATGCTACACGTAGACAGCCAAGAATAGTTTCGAAAAAAGGACTCAGAGAAAACATTCCAACAAAAAATAGTAAAATATTTTCCATGCCCAAACAAAATCCTACTAATTATTTGTCTGAGTGGCATGAGATATTTTAAGTGCATGCTCGATGTGTAAAAACCATGATAAGTATGTGAGTTTATAAAAACGGTACGATCAACTCTCAGGATGTATAAAAATGTTTTGTTTTTATTTTCATTTTTCAAATAAAGATAGTTAATGTTCGTTTTATTATGGTCGGAAAAATGTAAAAACATGTGCTTTTATGTAAAATGTTAATAATAACATGTAGTATATAACTGAGCTTTATATTAAAGTTTAAAAAAAAAGAAAGGCAACTATTTTTAATATGTAAGGTAGTATATTCGAACTTGAAACATTGCGATAAAACTAATGAATGAACTGATTTTCGGGATCTTTGACCTTGAGTATCTAAGGACGCGAACGCGTGATCATATGTGACTTTTGAGACAACATTTGTACCATCAAAATAAAGGTTTGTACAAAAATTCAGCTTATTCCGTTAGATTCCGAGGTGAAATTCTAATATGATTGGAGTAAAAAGTTACGAAACTTGAATAGTAATGACATTAAAAATAATCCACCAAAACATAAATGATGATGGTTTTATGATTCCATTTGTTTTGGGTACAACCTACCATAACGTATATTAGACGTAGCTTGTTGCTTTAAAATATGTTATTGTTGTTTAGAAAGTTCAAATATTATTATTATACGTTACTATAACTATATAACAATTCTATAATACTTACAGAATATAGAAGAGCAACGAATAACACAGACTGACTCCTCAACATAACGTCGAATTCATGAATGTGTTCTGTGTTTGTTTCTAAAACTCTTTTGTTGCGGTAAAATTGTATGCATTTGTGGTATATAAATTAAGTTTGCATATATACTTGGTATGTATCACAGTACGGGATTATTATACAGGGTAATTTTTAAAGTAGTACGGTTGACCGGAGCTAGTTGAGCAATGGGGCGAGTTGGTCAATATCGCTGAAACTACGTATCGTCACACCATCATAGAATAACTAGCAATGAACCAGTAAACAACAAGAGGTGTTTGTTGATTTTAACGGTCAAAAGTAAAAGAAATTCTGAATTAAAAAATTATAAAATAATTGTTTGACAAGTCGCGTAAATGCTGCTGCCAAAGAATATGACGTGAAAGTATGACTTAAAAAACTATCTACTTCGAATGGCGAGGATATTTTATAGATATTAACCAGATGTTCGTCGTCGTATAATAATTCAAATATACGAATACATTTATGATTGATTTATAATAGGGTACTTTTCTAAGGTTAATTTATTTACTTCGAATTCTGCTCAACTGGCCCCATACGCTAGCTCAATAATGAGGTAAGTTGTGCAGCTAAGACTATCGTTACTTAAAGCTAGTTTTCTCGAAAATAAGAAAAGATATCGAAAATTTTCTAGAAGGCATTTTCTAAAGGAAGGAATGGGCTATCTATTGATAAATATGATTACTCGTTTAGAAGCTACTACTCTGAAAGCCAAAACCTGCTTAACTAACCCCGGTTATTCTCCCGATTTTTAGGGAGAATGAAAATACAGTATTCCGTTTTATTATCCTTGGATGCCTTCCACTGATAAACTTCTTTTTAAAACAATATTGCATATTTTTGGCAGCGAATGTTTGATCTTTGCGGTAAATTTTTTTCCCTAGGCGTCAATTTTGTGTAACGCTTACCTAACCCGGCTTATCAAATAGCATCAACTTGAAGGCTTATGTAACAATTTTAAATATGATAATTTATTTAAACTATTATAAATTAAGTAAATCTTATCTTATATATTTAAACGAGCAATTCTTGTATATATATATATATATATATATAACGATCTTGGAAATGGCTCCAACGATTTTCATGAAAATGAGTATGTAGGGGTTTTTTGGGGCGATAAGCGGATCTAACAAGGTTTCATTTTAAAAAAACGTCGTTTTATTCGTTTTTTTCATGAAAAACTGAAACATGCATCGCAAAATATGACTCTTCCTGACATCTATTGGTGTATATCGTAGTTAATGAAATACAATGCAAATTATAACTCTTCCTGACATCTATTGGTGTATATCGTAGTTAATGAAATAAAATACATTACCGGGACATTCAAATTGGTATTTGTGTGGAGACATTTAAAACGGTCTTCTATTAGTGATAAAATTTGTGTCTTTTTAAGAATTCCGAGCAAAGCTCGGTCATCCAGATATTATGGTTTTTAAATGTGCATTTGTTATTTATCATAATTAAAACATTGCCTTACAAGACACTTTACACTTTAGCAAACAAATTACGTTAAATTGTATTGAATACCTGCAGCTTATAAAAATTTTCTTAAATAAATGGTTCCTGGTAAAAAATGTAATTTGTTTTAAGGATATAACAAAATCTATTGTACTTACAAATAAGAAGAAAGTGGAATTAGAAATATCTAAATATCTTCATACATACCTAGAAAATAGAAGAGAACAGAATTAAAAATAACGTTTTCAAAAAGAGAAAAAAAAATTTATTTTGATATTTTTAAAAGGCTATATAAAAACGTACACTCTTTGTCAGTATTAATGTACACTGTGTAACAAAATTTGTTTTCATGGTGGCATTTTTTTGATAATTTTTCTGGTTTGTAAAAAAGTAGACAATTTTTTAGAAAAGTATAGCTGGAGATTAGATCACAAAGTAGCGTCGGGCCGAACCGATCAGTCATGAGACCAGTTTATTGGAAATAATCGAATGGAATTTTTTGGTACCAGTGTATTGGAAATAATAATAATAATAATAATAATGATCATAATCTTTATTCAAATAAAGCAATTTTACATCGTATTGAATGTCAGCAAAAAAAAAATCATTATCATTCAAAAGTTTGCAAATATGGTCAGCATCAAACATATGTTTAAAGCAAGAAACGATCCAATATTTGTTTAATAGTTTATAGGAAAAACCATGAAAAACCACAAACGAAACATAATATAAAAAATATATTACATATGTTAATGTTAATTTGTTCCCTACTTCGGTGATAAGATATCTACACGAAAAGTGCCCATAATTTCAATTACATTACCACTTATCCCTTTTGTTTCGATTTAAAAGCAAATCATTATCGTGACACCATTTCCATTACATTGTTAATAGCCTTCCTAAGGTCACTTAGTTTTTTAAATTTTTTATTATATTGTAATCGCGGAGAGCCTTAAATGAAAAAATACTTAAAGTGTATATAGAAACAAATTTAATCACATGGAAAAGTTGGACTAAGAATATTAAATCAGAACATTACAGTTAATCCAGTTGTACTTTTCGCGTCTTTACGTCTTACGTAAAGAGGCCTTGCGTATTTTAACGTTATGTACAATTAGTTTTTAACAAAATAATAGACTAACATATTAAACGATAACAATTAATAAAATTTGCCGTTTTTAGTATATTGATCGGTTTACAATTAATTATTCGGTTTTTTAAGTAATTATTTATTAGGGGTTATAGATCTATCTAGATAATAATAATTTACAGTTACTGAAGAAGTGATTCAATTTGTTGATATACTCTTCGTTTTGGACGTGATAAAAAACTTTTTTTGTAGAAATTTTGTGTTTTATTTAAAAAAAGAAACACACTTAGATTAAAGGGGGGAGGCGAGATTTCTAATGTGCTAATTCTAGATTCATTAGAAGTAAAAACCCATATTTATGTTTGTCACATGCTTCATTTAACTGTAGCGTCACGACAGTTAATTTTCGATGTCAATATGCAAAAAGGAAAGAAAAACTTCATACATATAAGTTACGTAACTCGTAAAACACCTTGTAAATATTTTTTGTAGAAAGATATTATACAGATGGATGGATAATAAATGAGCCTCAGGACATTTAAAATTGTAAACTTTATGCTACGAAAAACCATATCATTGTTGTCTGTCATCCTTCGTATAATAATAATAATAATAATAATCATAATACTTCATGTAACCTAGCCTTTTATTAAATTTCCATTATACATATTTCTTGGAAAATGTGTGGGAAGATTAAAAATAAATAGGGTTAGAAAAATTTAAAATTTTCCGTGATAAAAATTTTTTTCATTTCCTTCTTAATAAATGTAAAATTAATACTGCTGTATTATAAATGAAAATGTTTTCGAATTCACAAATTTAAAGATACCATAACGTTAAGAATATGAGCGGAAATTTTTTCCTAGAAATGTTTTTTTCCTAGATCCATGAAAATGCTGTTGGATTGACATGAAGCCCAGAAAATTTTAAGCGCAATTTTTCAATTTAGGAATATAAAATTTTGCTTTTGAATGTCTCGAATAACGAACATTCGGCCCGAAAATAAATAATTTTTGGACAGAATGTCTAAAAAATTTCTAGTAAATAATACTTATCGATATTTTGTTACTAGTAGTTTTCTGATACTCAAACAAAAAACCAATTGTAATTTAAAAAGAAAAGGAATATTGTTGCACAACAAAGCTCTAATGGCTGTATAACTTTAAACCAAAAGAGAGGTCCAAAACAAGAACTTTTGTTAAAAAATTATTTCTTAAATCATTTTTAATAACTCTCTCATCCCTATGGAATAAACTTATAGAAAATAAATGGAAGAAACAAAAATTTATATGAAAAAGACTGTGTCTAAGTGATTTTCGATTTTTCTTCAAATGAACTGACATGTTTTTTATTATGTGCAAAAAGATATAGTCAACACACAATTCGGAGCAGAGAATGGATGATGAACGATAATCAATCTTATATAAAACCGGAAAATTATACAGCTCTATTTCCCTCTCTGCTATCGAATAGAAAAAAAAAGCAAAGTTTGTTTTTTATTATTAAAAACCTGAACTTTTTTCTAATACATATTTTATATGTAATGTGTTTTTTCTAGAAACTTTGTGAAAAATTATTATTCAATTATGCGTTACTAAAGTGTTAAAAATATTCACATTTAATTACATTTTATATCAGATTGGAATGAAAATAATTTTTATTTTGACATTTCGATGTATAGTCGGAAAAGTTCGATAAGTGAATATTGAATTTATTCAAACTTTACAGGTTCAGTATTTTTTAATACAAAATTCAGTACTTAAACAGTTTTTAACGGCAAAACTGAAATTTTTTATAAGAGTGATAATATTTCGTAAGCCTGTAGATTCTTTGCCTATTCAGGCCGAAAACGAGGATAAGGTTAATAAATATATCCAGCTCTTTTTAGCCGATTCTTCATTAATACCAATGTAAGGACATTCTAATTTCTAGATGACGTTCCAGAGCCGACCCCCGACGTCGTTGTATACCGGCGTCACATTGAGATGGTCTGTTTCCTTTTTTCTGTGAATTCATAAACTAAGAGAACTAATATATTATAGAAGCAAACAATTTCGAAAGAAGTTTGGCTAACCGAGATAAAGCTGGTTAAGTGCGGCAGCTCCGTGCGACTACCTGCTCTAGGATGCTTCTGAAAGTATATAATACATAGGTTGGAAAACAGTTGAGAATTGATCTAGTGCGAGGTTGAGTTTAACGTCCTTACCCTCAACAAATTTTTCAATCTCTTAGTGAACCTTTTACAGAGCTAAGAGTCAAACTTTTAAGACTTACGGAAAGCATGTAGCTTACGCTCACTTTCCTCTGCTTTGGAAAAAATGTGTTTTTCCTCTGAACTGTGTTCTTGAGGTCTCATAAATGACCTGGAAAAGGCGATGCAAATGAAAATTGAGAAAATAATGAGCTTCACTGAAAGCTTCAAAGTTGGAAATTCTTACAGGTGAGATTTTAATGGAGGTTAACAAGTTCTTCAATATAGGGCAACACAAAGGCCGTTGCGCCTTCGAATATGTGTCAGTATTGTTGACCAAACTATAAAAAATTGATTTTAATATCCTCTAGAAACGGAATCCTTACAACCACACTCACATACACCATTAAAAGCAACAGCACAAGTTATAATATTGATTCCCACATTTACACTACAATCCCAGTTTTCAAAAGCAAAACGACAACGCCGAACAAAACGAACAGACAGACAAACAGACAGACCTGAACAGAGAGTTATTAACGAACAAACATACAAACAACATTCTCTACTATAGTCGTTATGTATGTAGTAGTTGGAGAATTGACCTCGCGTTTATTCCCGATGGAGGAGAACATCTTTCTCACACATACCTATATCTATATAGATTGCCTTAACTACAAAACTCTCATGAGAATTCTCACCATTTTCCTTCTTTCTTAACATCCATACATATATCGTAGTGGTTGGTGACTACCCAATGTAATGTCAATTTAAGATTTTCCATTTTCCACTTAACCTTATTTATTATAGTAAATAAGGGGAAAAATATCGGAATTAAATGTTTATGGATATATACAGAATGTTACTCATTCTGATTCATTGAATTTATCAAATGGAAAAATTAAGTTGGTTAAGGCGTAACACATTTCGTCCGCGGTAAGCATAGGGTAGCGGGTTCGATTCCCGCCGCCGCGATAAAATTAATTTAATCAATAGTTATGATGGGCTGTTTTAGTGCATGTTATATATGCAAGCAAGGAGGTGCACTCAGCCTCTGAAATTGAGGAGCTGATAAATGACATTATCAGAGGAAAAGGTGGTAAAACACATATATGGTATCACAAACTATAGCCTGAGTGTGTCCTTCGTGGACAGCCAATATAATCTACCCAATCAGTCGATTTATTTGTAACTGAATGAGATAGAATTTAAAATAGCAGATGTGTCGTCCACTTGAATCATGACGATGGATTGACCAAAAAGTAATAGGTTTCAAAAAATATGTCCATTAAGATCAGAGTTATCGAAAATCGTATTTTACGAACTTTATGATGTCACCAAAAGCCAGTTTGGATCTACAAAACAACTTCAAACGCCAAATACGCCAACACGGGTATCGAAGGATTTTCAATTTAATCTCAGAAATAGTTTGTAAGGATGTGAAAATGCGAAAGTAAGGATGTTTGTTTGTTTGTTTGTTAAGCTTTCAAGCTAAAACTAGCGAATGATTTTTAATGAAACTGTACAGCAATATATCTCATACTTAGGAAAAACACATGAGCTATAATTTATGGTTCAAAATGATGATTATAGATGGAGCAGATCTATAATAATCATTTTGAACAATAAATTAAAGTATTCGGTAAAAATTTAAAATAGTAAATGTCAAACCATGCATGGATAACTTTTCTAATATACTCAATGTAGTATGACTATTTTACATTTAAGAAAATTGAAAACTGTGCACATCAAGAGAGGTGGAGGCTATAAAGAGGTGTTTTTAACTTTTAAGCCCAGTGAAACAAGCGGGTATCAAGCTAGTTCTAAAATAAAGGCACATATTATGGGTAATAAAAAGTATACGTATTGTAGTAAATGATTGCTCAGAGGGACTCAATTTTACCTTCTGTTTCTAACATTATTTTATTCATCAAAATTTATAACTATAACCAAAAGTGAAGGCCACCCTATAATATTTGTGCATTAAAGAAAAAAGATGGTGAAATTGTGAAAATTAATAGAATGTTCATCATATTATTATTATATAAAAACTTGAACGGGAAAATGTTTTATTTTTTATAATCAAATGATTATCAGATATAAATTTTATTTTTATGTTTTTTTATTATTTTACTTTTCTTACATCATTTTTATCCAATAAATACACACTGAGAAATCCATCGCAATAACACGATTCATCAAAAACGTTTAAATAATAGAAGATTATCAGAGATTTTTTTGTTCTTATCTATATTTTTATATCTTTTTGTACCTAACCACCAAAAAAATTTTTTATCGAGAAGTAATTAAATTTTAATATATAATATTTAAGTTATTCGAAGTAAACTTTTTTTATAATTTAACTATCGATTAAATCCTGCTTTTCACGGAAAATTATTTAATCGACAATTAAGTGAAAAAACCGTATAATAGACAAAAAAAAGTTTCAGACAAAATTTTTAGAAAATTTATCCTCTCCAACTTTAATAATAAATGTTAATACGATTGAAGAAACTAGATATTCATAAAAAACTTATTTTCGAGACCTTTGACTTTGAATATCTAACGACACGAACGCGTGATCATATGTGACTTTTGAGACAACATTTTTTACTCAAAAAAAGGTTAGTACAAAAATTCAGCTTATTCCGTTATATTCCGATGTTGACCACTTATTTTGACTAAGATGATCAGGTTATATAATAAATTAAGTGGGACCCAAGTGGAGATTGTATAATATCAAATTAGCACTTTAATCAAAAACCAATGCGCAAAAAACCAACTTATTTCACTACCAAGAATTACAATTTATCTCCCTTAAGATTTCATATAACCCTATCGAAACCACTTTTTTGGTACACATTCGTCGAGTTTAAAATAAAACCACCTAGAGTTACTTCAGAGTCTAAACGATTACCTGAATCTAAACGAAGCGACTTAAAATTTATTAACTGAAGATAACCAAAGCAAAACATCCCACCAATCGATACATTATTAGTTATTGTCAACTTACAGATGGTAATTTGGTGGCTATAAGAAACTTTGCAAATTTATAATTAATATAGTCATAATTTATTTTTTCTCTACCTTTAAATTATTGTAATTTATACTTGTGAGGAATAATGAAATTATATATTTATTTAAATTTAACATTATATTAATTAAATTGATCTCATATCTAAACGCGAGTACAATATGAATAAATGAGTAACAGAGAAATTTATTAGTTTGTTTAATAATAGATTGATATATTCGGTACCACATAAATTAAATTTTAATAATGATATTATATATCATATCGTCAATTATAGAATCATTAAAATATATAAATGGCAAACCATGAAATTGAGTTTTTTAGTCGTATATGTACGTGCAAGTAAGACAATATTATAATAAAGATTCGAATTAAAGTCGACCTTCACCCATCAGTTTAGCGCCTGAAAGTTATTTTTTATGAAATGTAAAATATTTACAAATATTTCTGTAGTGGTTGCCTAAAAAAATATGGTCAAGAAATTTTTTAATAAAAATATCAAAACTTGGAAAGCTTGTAAACTTTATTTTTTTACTGATATCTTGTGGACAATCATATAGCATCGTATTTACAAAAAAATTATCTTTTTTTAGAAATGCGAGTCCATGAAATTGCAGATGAACGTAATTACTAATCACAACCTGTGTAAATGCGATAATAGTGAACGAAGAGAGGCAGTCAACATAGCTGCTACATATTCTTTATGGATTTTACTTTCGAGAAGATCAAAATTCGTTAGATATGCAAGTCAGTGAAAAATTTCAAAAAATTTTACTCTTGATATTTTCACTAAAAGTAGTCTTGACCACATTTTTTTAAAAAACCTATTGCAGGGATATTTGTTAACATTTTAAATTTCATAAAAAATAACTTTCATTCGGTAAACAGATGGGTGAAGGTAGATCCTAATTGGGATCTTAGATTATTATATAAGTATTTTAATCAAGTTTATATTTCAGCTTTAAGGAAGTCCTTTGGCCGCCAATGTTAATTTAAAAATATTAGATTATAAGGAAAAATAATTTTGTATAATGGTTTAAGTCTTTATTTATCGTATAGTGAAGTTTCGATCACTCGATACTTGACCGTGTAAATTTTTGTGATAAAATTTTTCGAAAATGTTAACATTTGCTATACTTTAATTTTTGAGAAATCAAATACTTATTTTATTGAATCAATTTACTTCCAGCCAGTCAAAAGACTACCTTATGGTAAAGGCTAAAAAACAGCAAACATATTTTCAATTGCCACCAGTTCCCATTTTCCAGGCTTAGTCAATTTCTCATAGTTATTTATTTTATTTTTCACAGAAATATTTTGGCGGGGTTATTTTTGTAAAGATATCATTGGAGGAACCTATATTTTGGGGACATTTTGAACAAAAATGTTTTTTTTTCGAGATATCTTCAAAGGGAATAATATTACGGGATTATTTTTTATATAGCCCAATCACCCAAGAAATATTAATAACAAAATTATTGTTTTGATTTTCGTTCGATAGGTTTGGTTAGAGTGGCTGTCCTGGGGTGGGACACACTTAGACTTTAGGGTCCGTTGTGATACTGAAAAAGAGTTGGCCCATTTCCGGCCACTACTCCATGAACCATTTGGAGCTGTTTAAGAACAGCAGGAGAGCCTTGACGTCGGCGGACTTTAGGTCGGAGAGGTCGTCAAAGAGAGGCTGACTCAAGTAAGTGAATTTCCTCGTGGCAAGAGCTGGGCAGTGACAGAGAAGACGAGACATTATCTCCTCCTCCTCCCAACTGTGACAGCTCCTGTAGTAGTCGTGATACACTACCAGGCCCAGGCGTTCAATATGCTTGCCTCCTAAACAGTGTATAATAGCCGCAATAACTTTGCTAACAGAGGCCCTTGGAAGTGATATAAGATTTTCGGAACGCCTACGGTTGTATTCAGGCCATATCTGTCTTGTAGTACCACAAGTACATTTTCGTTCGTTACTAATTGTTAATAGTTTAGACTAGACAAATATGAATTAGTGCACTTGCATCTTTACTTGCAACGTTTAATGAATACATTTGTTCAATATTAGTATAAAATACATACTGCATTATATTATAGATTTAACCACATAAAATATACTACAGATTAAACTGACACACAAGAGTTTATGAAAATGATTATAGTGTGAGAAGCAAACTGAATCGAACACTGAACATTGAACAGTGTCGACCGATCTATGTTTGATGATGAACATAAACCAATTATTTGATTGAAATGGATTAATTATTATGAAACAATGAATTTTGTACATAGAACAACAACTATCTATTACTAGTATACAATGAATGAAATGATACCTAAATGTATGTCTCTAATATTCCATCTAGTATCATTTTATCTACTAAATTTAATCGGGAATATTTACTAACTAAATTGAAACAATTAATTATTGCTAAATTTTATGAAAACTTTGCTTATCTATAGCATAATAAAATTTATAGTTACATACATTATTGAAAAAATAACAGCATAAAAGATTGGAAAAATTATAAATTAGAGTAAACTACGCATTTTTTAAAACTTTTCTGAAAGCAGAACTATCCTTTATTTCTTCTCGTTTTACTTGGAAAAAACCAAATATCTTTACATGAAAATGTAGAATAAAAAAACCTTTTAGTGTAAGAGATCTTCACCCATCTGATAGCCAGATTAGACATACTTTTTATCATATTTTATTGATTTATAACGTCTATGAAAGATTATCTATCAAAAAGTGTTCATGGTCATTTTTAGTTAAATTAATTTTAATCAATTTTTTTTGCCGATACTTTTATTTTTGTAATTAAATATTCTTTCCTCTGATACCAATTTCGATTGGTAAACAGATCGGTTCATACTGTACGAACATAGTTACACCGATCTATTAGCCAATCGAAATTGATACCAGAAGAAAGATTATTTAATTACGAAAATAATGACATAGGCTTAGCTGCAAAAAACCGTTCATTGGCAAAATTGATTAAAACTAACTTCTCATATAAGCATGTTTATAAACCGATAAAATTTCTTAAAAATATCTTACATCTGATTATCAGATGGATGAAGGTCGTTATCAAACAAAAGTTACTTAAATTTTAAATATTCAGTACCTTCCAAATATTGAAAGAATGTTCTCCTAACCTATGAGCGTCATAATTCAATTTATTCACTCTCTAGGACTATCCCATTTTTTTTATCACCATTTTGATCAACGTGTGATACTTATAAGAATGCATATTTTACTGTATTTTTCCAAGATAAAATCCGTTGCAACTTCGAGTTAGAATTTTCAATTCTGTACACCAAAATTGCAATTTTCATGATGCCGTGTGATAGACTTAGATAATAATAGATAGTCAGTTTCCCGACAACATGAGTTTTACACAATAGGGGATAATCGAAAGTATGATCGAAACTTCGCTATACGATTTTCAAAATATCATAGATAAAGACTTAAACTATTATAAAAAAATTATTTTCCTTGTAATCTAATATTTCCAAATTTTTGTCAAATATTACAAAAATTCAAAATATTTTTTTTCCGAAGATTAGAAGAATTTAGCTCATAATGAATGATTGACGTATTTCAACATTTTATTAAAATTTATCCTTTTTATATAATCAATATCTTATTTTTCATATAGGTAAATGTAATAATGATATAACTATGGAATAATTACTTGATAAGAAAATGATCCTTTCATTACCATACAGGACCAATTCAAATGATTAATATCTTATATATTTAAACGAGCAATTCTTGTATATATATATATATATATCAACGATCTTGGAAATGGCTCCAACGATTTTCATGAAAATGAGTATGTAGGGGTTTTTTGGGGCGATAAGTCGATCTAACAAGGTTTCATTTATTCGTTTTTTCATGAAAAACTGAAACATACATCGCAAAATATGACTTTTCCTGACATCTATTGGTGTATATCGTAGTTAATGAAATACAATGCAAATTATAACTCTTCCTGACATCTATTGGTGTATATCGTAGTTAATGATTCAAATTGGTATTTGTGTGGAGACATTTAAAACGGTCTTCTATTAGTGATAAAATTTGTGTCTTTTTAAGAATACCGAGCAAAGCGAATACCGATATATTTAAACGAGCAATTCTTGTATATATATATATATATCAACGATCTTGGAAATGGCTCCAACGATTTTTATGAAAATGAGTATGCAGGGGTTTTTTGGGGCGAAAAGTCGATCTAGCAAGGTTTCATTTTTAAAAAACGTCGTTTTATCCGTCTTTTCATGAAAAACTGAAACCGGCAATGCAAATTATAACTCTTCCTGACATCTATTGGTGTATATCGTAGTTAATGAAATACAATGCAAATTATAACTCTTCCTGACATCTATTGGTGTATATCGTAGTTAATGATTCAAATTGGTATTTGTGTGGAGACATTTAAAACGGTCTTCTATTAGTGATAAAATTTGTGTCTTTTTAAGAATACCGAGCAAAGCTCGGTCATCCAGATATTATTAATTAATTTACTAACACATTTACATAGGTTATTAGAGATTAAATAATACCTATAGAGATTAATAGGTATTAATTATATAATATACAACATATACAATTACAACGGATATAATATATATTGCATTTACACAGGAATTAGTAGCTATCTATGATTAAAGACATTAATAAAGAGCAATTATTAAATGGATTAATGCGACAATTAGAACATTACGATTCCTTAAATTAATATTAACGATAGTAGGCACATAATATGACCCAATCATTACAAATATTCGGAAATTAATAAACAAAGTAAAAGCGCAAGTAAAAAGTAAATATCGTGTGCATGATTAAATGTAAACAACAACAATAAGTAATAAAAGTAAAAGCATTTTAAAAACAAAAAACATTATTAAATTGTATCAAATTTAGTCCTGGTTCATAGACAGAAGTGCTGGAGTACAACAATAAAATTATTTAGAACAAGTAAAAATAAATAATTGACTAAGTTAATTGATGAAATACCCTATATAGACAGTGTTAAATATCGCTTGAAGTAAGTAGTAGATCGCCTTTATATTAACGTCTAATCGTTCAGGCACTATGAGAATTTTAAGAAATATTTCAATACTCCTTTAGCTAAATAAGATAAGTCAAAACTTGCTCAGATACAGAACTAAACGAACTCGCAGCTAATTAGTTTAAGCTAATGTTTTCGACGCTTATATATACACTCACCATTATCGGCATTTTACGGGCTGCTATCGGACTATATTTAATATTTTCAAACGACGTAAAAATTCCTTTTCCTCCTAATACCATCCTAATACGATTCTGAAGTATAAATTCAAATAAAATTATAACCGCGTGAAATAAAACTTAAAATATTATATTACTATCTTCAAAGCATAATATGTTTAAATCGGGTATAAATGTAACCAGGATTAATTAATTACACTTGGAGATTCAAATGAAAATTAGATTTCCGAGGTTATCCTATAAACAGACATGAAACAGTTTCTAAGAAAAGAGAAAAGATACACATTTGAACTAGCACAAGTGAAATTTCAAACTTTTCATATCCTCGGTTAAAGGACAATGACAAAAACTATATAATTTAAGAGTTTTAAACTTAAAATCAAAAATATATTATTTGTAATGGGTCAAACATGGAGTTCGTTGTCTTTAACATAGTTACATTTTACGCATTTTACGCATAGTTATGGACATAGCTGTTTTACACCACAGATTTTTGCACATTATTTGACAGTTGAAATGAGTTTATCTGATTTTGTAGGTCAATGTCTTTCTCTTCTATATAATACAAAAAAGTAATTTGGATCAAAAGTATAGTTAGGAGGCTTGCACTCTTACCCGATTATGTTTAGTTTGTCTTTTAAAATCTGTATTCATTCCCAACGTTATATGAATTGTTACGAAATAGGGAATCGGGCTAAATTTTTTATCATTTCAGATAGAATTCTCACTTCACGAAAACAAAAGTGAAGTTGGTTTTTAAAAATATTTACTAGTATGCAAAATATGAACGTTTAAAATTCCTTATTAAACAAAGACGAAGACACCTACCCACTACTGACGTCATTTGTGGGTATCACCATTGAGATTGCATATAAAATTTTGTTTTGCTAAAAGGAGATGGGAACTTTTGAATACAATCTTTGATTGCTTATAACTTCTTCCTTTTTTAATCACATTTAATTTCACTTTCAAATTTTTTCATGGTATCAAGTCTAGTTTTACATTTTTAAGGGTAATATGGCCAATTAGACATCAGTATTATCCCATACTTTATGTATATTTTACTGAGAATATTTGAGTGAATAATGTTGAGTGATTAAAAGCCCAGTGGTAAATATTAAATAAAATCACCGAATTATATGAATACACATTAATTTAATTAACATTTAAACGCGTTTAAATTAAAGATTTCAAGAGCTTTCTGCTATTTATGCACATTAACCTACAATCATTCATTCATATATACGCATATGTTATAATTAAAAATATAATTTTTGTCAACATATATAAATTATAATTGTAAGTGCTATTATTGTGGTATATATGCCATACAATTATGTATTGTTCAATAAATTTCAATAATTATGCCAATTATAAAATACAAAAATTGTATCATAACTAGCTGCCTGGCTGTAACAGCAAGCACAAATATATAACTAGGTGTAATAAAATATATCGTTGAAGCATTTATGTATTATTACATTGATATATACGACAATGTGCAAATGAAAAACTACATTCTGTCAGGTTGGATACAGAGTTTGGTTGGAGAGGTGGGATTTTGTGAATTTATTGTGAACGATGGTGAACGCAAAAAATGTTACTAACTGTAATAATAAATAATTTACAAGATGTACAAAGAAGTCATTTAAACATATTAATAATACGATTCCTATTCTGCTTTGTCATTAGAATTTGCTAACTTCGTGTTCAAAAAAACATGTTAACATGTCCAGTCCAGAAAACTAATAATTTTGGTTCAAATATCTTTTCGCAGTTGAGCGTGAATTTTTCCTGGTCATTTGAACTTATTGACTCGATGAATTCAAGTGATTTAGACAAGTGAAAAAGAACGAACTATTGGAATATTCTAGAGTGTTCTGGTAGTAGAAATTTCGATATTATTTATACCATTAAACATGCCATATATTTTAACACGAGCAACGCCGAGTTTGGCTGCTAGTACCTAATAAAGAATGAAG
This sequence comes from Chrysoperla carnea, assembly GCF_905475395.1. Taxonomy (NCBI): domain Eukaryota; kingdom Metazoa; phylum Arthropoda; class Insecta; order Neuroptera; family Chrysopidae; genus Chrysoperla; species Chrysoperla carnea. The sequence goes on from NC_058339.1 coordinate 36,139,919, forward strand.
AAAGTTTCTTAACGCCTAAAAAGTCTGCTGCGGTGTTTTTTTATTGGACATAAAATCATTTTACCTAGTTTATTTCCTATTTTTAAACGAGCAAATTTCTTAATTATATGAATAATATCACCACAGTTATTATTCATATGTACATATATACAAAGTATTTGTTATCGCATGGAACTTTATGACATTAGAATGACCGGTATATTATTAATTGTTATTTCTATTTTAATTAAGGGTAACTTCTAGTACATGCGGTATAAACAATCGCAACATGGTTGAATAGGAAACCTCATATGCATCATACAATACACAAAAACCACTACAAATAATTTTTTCATTCTAAAAATTCAAACGACTTCCGTAAACATTAAACGAAAATTAAAATACAGGATTGTTTTTTTTTTTTACAATATTATGATATTAATGTTTTAATATGATTTTGGTCATGCGTTTGCCGCGGCAGGCGTAAAAAGTTCGTCAATAACTCGTCGAATATTGTATTTGAAGTGTCTAATCGTCTCTGGTTTATCGACGTAGACAAGTGACTTTACATATCATCAAAGGAAATAATCTAAAATGGACATATCGTACGATTTGGAGGTCCATTTACAGGTATCTTACGTGAAATTAATAAAAAATTTCAATAATTTTCATAAAAATAAAAAATTTCAGTAACCTGTTAGCATAATGCAAAAATCTGCTGTCAAATCGGTTAGCAAACAAAACAGTGTTGCCAACTCAAAGATGTGAGCCTATAAAAGAAAGACACCTTTACATAGTATAAAAATATTTTAAAATAAAAAATCCTGAAAGGTAGTGTATATTTTTTCAATTTATTTTATCAAAGTTCGAAAATTCAGAAAATGTCAACTTTTGCTGAGTTGTCGTGAACAAATACTGATTTTACGAAAAGGGTCATAGCCGGAATTTATAGGGAGCTCGTAATACTTTTAATTAAGAAAAGCTTAAAATTAAAGAAAAATTTATTGAGAACGAAATTCTAACAAGAATTTCAAATAATTGAATAACTGAAACTTAAGAAAACGTCCTTCCGATACCATGAACAATTGAATTTTGAAGGTGCTTTACAATTGAAATCCACTTTATTCATCCCGTCAAGTGTCTGAATTTTGAGTTTTTCAAAATGATTTGTAATTCAATTATTTGAATTGTACTAAACGAATACATATTAATTTTTAAATTGGCACGGAATTAAAACTTTCTAGAGCAACTGAAAGATTACTCCCAAGCTATAAATTTTCGTAAAGGGAAAGGTTTTTAGGTCCGACTGTGACATTAGCTCCTCAAATTTCTCAACAAATATGGAGGGCCACAACCTACTCTACTAATTTGTATTGGGAAATTTTCAACCATACTAGATCATCAGATTCCTAAAGAATAAACAAAAAGCTGTTGATTTTTGAACCAGTGATCAAAATTTCTCTTTTTGAGAAATACGATAACATCCACAGAGGCTTCAAAATCATAAAAAATTCTTTTTTTAGAAAAATAGGAATAAAAAATAATCAGATTGAAGAAATTTGCGACTGAGTGTAATTAGTTTAACTGTGTTCTCGAACGTTTATTCGTTTCATTTTATTCTCAAATATATTTCATCAAATTACATAAAACATAATATGAAAGTATTTCGAATATAGAATAAAGGTTACAATTATTATATTTGATTGCGTTTTATTGCGGAATAACTTCACTTTATGTATAGATGTACTATAAAAGATGACTGTTTAAAAAGTTTCCACCCTTGTATTTCGGAGACGTATTAGAAAATCATAAAACGCAAAAACATTTACCGACTAATTTTTGTTTTTTATAAGGGGACGTCTTCCGCGTCAAACAATGGCCAACTTGGTGTTTTTAAATGAAATTTTAAAAACAATAAGCTAAAAAGCTTCCTAATGAATCCCAATTTTTGATAGCATATTTTACGGATTTCAAGACTTAAAAATGTCATTGGAAAACAAGTGAAAACAAACAATTGACTGAGTAAATTGTTGAAATACCATATATAGACAGTGTTGATTACACATTATTGTCACATTACACATACATAAAACATAATATACATGCTACACATATATAACTGATATTTCCATGGTATACAATTTGCGCATAATTTGCTCTCACGGGTAAAAAGTGATGTTTATGAAAAAATGTTTTAAACAAAAGTTGTTTATTTTTTTATAAGAAAAATTTTTTACTTCTAAAATTTTTGTTTATTTTTGTTGTTTATGATGGGAAACATTTTTTACATTAAAATTTTTTTTCTATCTCTAACGATTTACAAGATGGGGCCTACGGACCCAAGACCCAATTGACCTATGTTGCTCATTTACGAACTTGACTTCACTTTTTGCGTCCTGAGCACGCTATAAAAATTTCAGCTTGATATTTCTTTTCGTTTTTGAGTAATCGTAATGAAATACGGAAAGACAGACGACAAACAGACGACAGACGCCTATACCAAAATGTTGTTCATAGTATCAATATTTTTAAGTGTTACAAAATTGGAACTAAACTTAGTATACCTTGTATATTACATATACATGGTATAAAATTTGTGGTTTGAGGTTGTTTTTCGATAAAAAATATGTAAGAAAATTATTATTTTGAGAATTAGTTGTTTAAAAATTTTCTTGGTGGAAAGTTTTAAGCTTGACAATTCCTTATAAATAAAATAAAAGAAACTAGATAATATATTTCCATTCCTCCTAAAAATGAATCGTGCATTACAGTTTTTTGTCTTTTCATTCCGTTTTTCAAAGATATGGAGTGGAAACTTTTTAAGAAATCAACCTGTAGACTCTAACTGTGCTTATGTGTTATTTTTAGTAATTAATTCCACCATTTATTACATTTATTTCTGTTTTATAATTTAACAACACGTATGTACGTACATATGTATTATGTATAGGTACCTATAATTATTTTATAACTTAATAAATATAACAATTTTATATTGTTATAAATAAAATATTGATTTTAATTAATATAAAATATTTATTCCTATAATGCAAGTTAATAAATAATCAATTATAATAAATATTGTATATTTATGTTAGATTTCATAAACTTTAAGTGCGTCTAAGTGCATTTGAGAAAATGTAGAGTTGTTTTCTCATTTGTTTTAACATTTACATTGTACTAGCTACGAACCGTGATGTTACCGGCGATTAATTAAAAGAGATTTTGAGAGTTTTTATCGTAAATGTGTAAAATAATCAAAACCTTTTTGAGAAAAATGCGCTTAAAATCTATTTCACAAACTTTTACACGGATCCTGTATGCTATTCCATAGGAACTGTGGATTTTTTCGGGGAAAAAATTAGTATATGTCTTCTCCTGACCCCTAAACTAACGTGAAAGAGTAACATCCATCAGATATCAGAAATTGATATCTGATGGATGTCAGGTGTCAGATATCAGAAAATCTGAAAACTTTGTCTTACCTTCAACGTGTTAGTGACAGATGAAAATTATGATAGTTTTAGTTAAATGACTTTCATGTTTGCTATCATAAGATAGTATGCTTTTGTGGGGGCAGGGGGTGATAAAAAATCGTTAAAATTGATGAATGGCATCTTAAAACAGGTTTACCCATTAATCTAACAGTGGAAATCGATAGGCACAAAGCAAAGGCGTTACGTTTCAAATTTTTGTGACATCAAATAAATTCAATATACCACGACAAAGTTTTACTCAAAAAATTACACTCAGGCGAAAGTGCATGAGCTCGAACACGCAGTGTTCTCTTTTATGTGGGGCCGCCCGTAGTAATTACTGTCCTGGTTAATACGCCAATAGAGAGACAAATGAGAGGAAATTTGATTTATCTGTTAAACATATTTATCTATTTAAGGTGGTTGTCTTTGTAGAATATTGTAAAAATAGTGTACTATATCATACAGTAGTATGGTATGTACGTATAGGTATGCTAAGCACACTCAAATAAGTATTAATTTTAACATGCTTTTAACTCAACTGTCCATTTATCACGTATTCTGTATGATAATAGCATGATAATAAACATCTGTAATTCTGTATATAATATCTAGACATCTCTCTTACACTACTTATACTCTAAATATAATTGTTTCTGTCAACAAAACTTTGAGTAATTATATCTCAAGAATGAAACTGTCAATAGTTTTGGTTTTTTTTTTTTTAAACTCACATTCACAAATTCATGAATGTTCAGTTAATTTTTTGAAAATATCTTAAATCTACTTTTTTTCTAGAAAAAAAAAACTTGTTAAAAACACAACAAAACACAACCTTTCCTATGATCTCTATGTTAAATGTCCGACCTTTAATTGTATTTAACTCGAGTTATAGAGACGGTCAATCGACTTCAAATTTTTTTTGTTAATGTATTATTATATTCTTAATAAGTATACACAAATTTAGAATTTTCTGTCGATATGCCCATAGCAAGGCAACAACCTTAAACGTTGAATGAAAAGTATTGTTAGATACAGTATATATTTGCGTTTTTACTCCAGCTTTAGCTGAGTACTATCTTCCCAAGTGTTGTCTTTAAAAATGGTACATTCTCCTGGTAAGGAGGCGTATATTACTCACCTTACATAACAACAAAAAGTAAAATATAAATAGAAAGTATCTGATATTAAAATAAATAAAAAATAACATACATATTTAACAACAATCGATGTTATAGCAGCTCATCTTTTTAAAAAAAAAAAAATATTTCTTTATCATAAAGAAAAAATATAAATGATTGTTATTTATTATAAATTTATGTGAGAAAAGTGCGATGTCATTGCTTTTGTTTGAATGAATAATAAAAACGAATATAAAATGAAGAAAAAAAAATATATGTGAAAAAAAAAACATATTCGGTTCGTGATGACAACAATACTTGTAAATAGGATGATCTGAAATAAGGACAATCTCATTGTCCCAGAATGGAGCTTAGTAAAGGAACTTGCACAAATTATATGTTTTCTATACATTTCGGTCAAATTTTGGGGAATGATAGTTTCAGTCATTCTATATAAAAGTTCCCATGATCACAAGTCATGAAAATGACAGGATTTTAAGTTATCGCTAAATTAAAATTGGAAAATGTACTCATTTATATAAAAAAAGACATAAATCTGAAATTTTCATAGCGTGCTCAGGACGTAAAAACTGAGGTCAAGTTCGTAAATGAGCAACATAGGTGAACTGGGTCTCGATTTTTAAAAAACTCGGTATATAAGGTAATTTTTACCCAAAAAATACAAAAATCTGGTTTATGTATCGATTGGATGCATAGTTTCTGAGAAAATCGCTCTTTGTGTCCAATTTTGGATTATAGTTTCAAATACGATTTACTTGCTATTGAAAAGCTAGCCAGTGTTAAATTTCCTTTCAAAAGAGTACACTGAGTCACTTTATACAAAAAAAAAAGGAGATTCTATAAAAACAAATTTTTTTTTTGAATTATTTTTCATAATATGATGACAACAATACTTTTTTTTTGACATATAGAACAAATTTTTGTTCACAAACAGACAGATAGACACATAGAAGATAGAGCATCAGAAGCTGTTCACTTACTCATCATATTATTATTGTTTACCTATAGAAATGTGTTATAGATATGATGATGTACATAAGATAAACTTACTTAACTTCACATACACTACCACCTATACCTTATCTGAAAAGTAAACACCGAAATTGTTATTCAATTCATAACATATCGTAAAGGTAAAAGTGTATTCAACAACAATAGATCATTGTATTGAAAGTATTATTATTCTTAGAAGAAAAAAGTATGTGCTTTTTTTTAACCGACTTCAAACAAAAAAGGAAGAGGTTATCAATTCGACTGTATTTTTTTATGTGTGTTACCTCAGAACCTTCGACTCTGTGAACCGATTTTGACTTTATCTATTTAAAAGCTGGTGCTTCCCGTGTGGCCCCATTTAATTTTGGTCTAGTTTTGGCAACGGCCTCCATGAGAAAACCATAAAAGTTTTAAATTTGCATTAAGTATGTACAACAAGAGGACGAATAACTCAATATCACGCCAACCGATTTCGAAGAATCTTTTTTTAGTGACAAATTAGTTAGTGTACTTCAGATTTACTAAAAATCACAAAATAAAAAAAATTTTAACAAAAAGAAAACCGACTTCAAAAGAAAACTTTTTCAAAACAAATTAATATGCACTAAAAAGTAAAAATATAACGATAATATAATGTAGTTAAAATTATTGTTATTTTTGGAGTTGGTGTCAGTCAAGGAAACATCTCTGATAGAACAGTTTGCTACATTAGCTTGGCTGACACCGACTCCAAAAATAACAATAATTTTAACTACATTATATTATCGTTGTTTTTTACTTTTTAGTGCAAATTAATTTGTTTTGGAAATGTTTTTCTTTTGTAGTCAGTTTTCTTTTTGTTTTTTTTATTATATTTTACGGTTCTGTAGAATAAATTTCCGACGTAAAAAATATGTTTGCAATTTTTTTTTTTGTATCTTTCGAATATTTGGGTTTATATTATTTGCATATGCTTAATATAAAATAACTTGTCACATACATCTGATTTGCTGCACGATACTGTGGTAATAATAAATCTAGCACTACTGCATGTGAGAAAGAGTGAAATTGGATATGCACTCGGTGATATTGGACAACTGCATATCTTAAGGTAGTTGTCTTGCTATTATATTTTCAAAAAGTTTTGGATTCTATGCATGGTAAGAGTAGATCAGCTTGTAGTGAAATGTATAAATATTCTATCATAGTTGTTTCTGTTACAACACACAATACTCTACTAAAGTTGTCTCTGTTAAACTTGTCTTAATGTATGATTATTTTTAAATTTCCTTGAAATTATGTGGTGAATACTTTTCAATTTTTATACGCTTATTATTCGTTGTGTGCGTAGTCATGGTGGGGATAATAAAATCGATGCCAGCGCTTTAAGTGAAAAATTTTGGAGATAAAGTGGGCTGTTATGACTAATTTGCAATTATTTACATGTTAATGATATAGAAACTGTCAAATTAAAATTATTGAAAAACACTAATTAATTAAACTTAATGCATTAAAAATTGTGAAAATAAGAAATCAAATTGTACAAATATTATTTTTCAAATGTTAATTATCGTAATTATTTATTTAAATTTGTGAAACAAGAATATTAAATTTTAAATGTAAGTTTTCAATGCAATCCACACAATTATATATGCATCCATTAATTCTATAATTAAAGTAGTGTATCGTTGTCATGGAAACGAAATTCACGCTCGGAGCGAATACCATGTATATATGAAATATACATAGTATATTAAGTTTAGTCCCAAGTTTGTAACGCTTAAAAATATTGATGCTACGAAAAAAATTTTGGTATAGGTGTTCATAGAATAATCTAATTAATCCATTTTCGGTTGTCCGTCCGTCCGTCTGTGAGCACGATAACTTAAAAACGAAAAAAGATATCAAGCTAAAATTTTTACAGCGCACACAAACCGTTAGAAATAGAACAAAAGTTTAAATGTACAAAATGTTCATAATCAAAAAATAAACAACTTTTGTTTGAAACATTTTTTTATAAACATCACTGTTTACTCATGAGGGCACACATTAGATGCAAATTTTATAGTATGTATTAATATGGGATAATCAGTTATGTATGTGTGACATATATAGGTATATGTGTATTGTGATAGAGTAATCAACACTGTCTATACATGGTATTTCAACAATTAAATCAGTCAATTGTTTGTTATCACTTGTTTTAAACAAATAATTCTAGTAGATATCAATTTTTCATAAAAATGGTGATATTTATAGTAAGGAAAAAAAATTATAAAACATTTTCCAGTCTTCTATCATGCTTTACGTGTTAAATATGTCAATTTTAAAGGCAATAATCTCATTAAGTGTGTGGTAAGACGCTTGGTGTGAATAATTACCTATTTTTCAAGTTTTATAAGCTAGATTCAATCAATATTGAACATAGCTGGGTTATCACCTATGAATACCTTTTAAAACGGTGATCGATGAACCTTTAACTAATTCATTGTTTTTTTTGATACACGATTGGCGGAATAGATAGAATGTATAAATATTTATTTATAAGGTAGCATGGTGATAGTAGTTAACAATTTGTTTTGTTGAATAGCATTCATACGTAAGAATTGTAACAATAACAAGAAGAAAAAAAATTGATATAATAAAAGAAACATTTTTTTATTTATGTATCTGGAGAACTGCTCACTCAATTCATTGTAGATCGAACAATTCATCAGGTTACGGCACCATAATATGGCAGCCAATAGAAAGTATACTGCAGCCAGACTAGCTTTGGATTTTACAATCTAACGTTTTCGATTACCTAATTAAATGTTACTTCTTTCTTATTTATTAAAATTTTAATCGTGTTAATTTTATTTTAATTCTCACTCTAAAATCGATCTCTAAACGGCGGGTAAAATCGTAAGTGTAGTTTTAATTTTTAACTGAAATATTTAATATTTACTTTCAATTTTAAATTAAATTTATTAAATCATTTTAAATGGTTTGGTTATATTTTATGTATTATGGTTATATATTAGAAATTATTATGTGTTTCGAAATTTATTATTTCAGAATTTAAAAATAATATCTATATGTACCAAGTGCATCAGAATAAATGGTAAATATTCGAGAAGCTCATAGGGTATACAAAAACGAGCATTTTGGCATGATAAATACGAGCAGGGAATTGGCTTCTTAGTACAGACATAAGCACTTTTTTAATAATTTGTACAAATTCTATCTCTTAGTCTTGAAAAAAATTTTGGAACAAAAGTTTTAATCTATCTTTTACGATTTTCGAATAATTTGCCATACCCATGAATATTCAGTGCGAAGCTAAACCAATTTTTAAAGTTCTGAGGTCTGTAGCTACTTATAATTGCTTGTTTTGGCATACCGTATTACCCCCTGGATCTTGACAATTTTTCTGAAACACTCTTAGTGGTGTAATAATCTTTAGAGTTACTGTCATTTGTCAGTTATTTTCATGAGATTTCTATATAATTTGTAAAATTTCATATTCATAATTTGCAGAATTCAAACTGATTATTTACAGCACATCTGAATAAATAAAAAAAAACTAAAGAAGATAGATTTTTACTAAATGCGAGAAATTTTTTTGCAATAAGGTAGTACGAGGCAAGTTTAGACTTGTAGATGAAATTATTAGTATCTTATTTTCAATTTTGTTGATGAATTTTGTTATAACTTCATGAACATAATAGTAAAATTTTTCGACACCCCCCCCCCCCCCTTAAAAATCCCCCTCCCCAATAAAATTTTCAGAATTATCTTAGACATAAACCAACTTCATATAAAAAAAAATATTGTCCTAGCGCTCATACATGCTTAACTTGCGTAATGTAATTTAACATTATTCCGAATCTTTTGCATGATTTTAACTACTTTAGATTAATAAATACAATAAATTAAAAAAATGATACATAAGGTTTTATACCTTCAAAATTTTTTAAGCTCCTTGTACAAACGTTAGAAATTACAAGTAGGTTTTATATGATATATTAATAATATGGTTTTTGATGGTAGTCGACAGAGTATAGAGGTTTCACAGTTTTATGTATATTTATTTTTAGAAACCTAATCTTCGTGTTTTGTTCCTGTGGGTATACGTACAATATCATGTATACACCAACCAGAATAAGAACAGATACACAAACCAACACAACCAACACAGAACTTTTATGTCAAGGGAATATTATTTTAATTAATGTAAGCGTAAGATTATTATTATTATTTTAAAAACATTTCTTTGTTTCTGTATTTCATCATGCTCGTATCTATCTCAGAATTACGTTACTTTACACCAAACAGCATATATTTATACTTTTTACCCATGTCAAACATTAAATTTTTATAAAATAGCCGTTAGCTACTCTAACCAGTTAAAGCTGTAAATAAAATTAATTTGAATAGAAAATGCATTAGCATTGTTGTTATATCTTGTATTTTATTTTTGTTTAAATATTTTATTGAAATTTCAAAAAAAGGGTTTGTTCTTGATTTATCACAAAGGTTTTTGTCTTGAGTTACCACAAATAGAATAGTTCTACTTTTATTCCGATAATATTCGTGGAAACTAAGAAGAATAGTTTATTTTGAGTGTAAAAATTTCTGCCCTTATTCAATTACTCGAAAAATCTAGTGGATAAAAGTTGGTATTTCTCAATTTATTCCTAATTAAAAGCAAAAACCATTATAATAGAGTGAATAAGTCTGGTAAGAGTGACCATAGTAGAAAAGTTGGAAAACAGCACCGATTTTAAGAAAACATTCTGTAAAGTTTTTATAGTACCCCAAGGAACATTCAACCAACTTATCCTAGTTATAGTGTGACACAGATCTGTCTCATATACCGAAAATGATGCCATTTTTTACTGGAAATTCCACTTCTTGGTAGAAAAACGGCAAACCAACTATTTATCGTCCAAACTGTGCTTTAAGGGATGTTTATGTGCTTTGGGGGATCTATATAACATAGATTTTGTCATGTCTTCCGATAATCGTGTCATTTTTGGCATAGAATTTTACTTGTTTTGTGCAAAAACTGTACAAATAACACACTATGAAATTTCCGGAAAAAAATTACATGATTTTCGGAATACGATAGAATCTATGTAGGTAGTCTGGCATCAGATTCGCATTCGGCGACTAAAAATACCTTAGGTGAGAATTTTAAGCCAAAATAAGCATTTCAACAAAAAATTTGACTATATATGCACTCCGCTGGTATCCTGTGCCCCTCTATAACCCCAATCGAACATCGTCCCAAGATGGACAATATTCTGCCCTCCTGCACGGTAATTTGATGACAGGGTGGTCAATTTAAATAACTTTTTGAATCGAAATACGCCTCTGTCTCTTTAAATTGTGCTACATGTTTGTGGGGTCAATTTACCTTAATATCTTGCATTTGGTGTCGGTATCTTTACTGTATTTTATTATAAATAGTAATACAGGTTGGCTGATAAGTCCCCGGTCTGACACATAGATGGCGTCGCTAGTATTAAATGCATATTATTTTTATATAGTACCAACCTTCAAATGATTCGTGTCAAAATTTGACGTCTGTAAGTCAATTAGTTTGTGAGATAGAGCGTCTTTTGTGAAGCAACTTTTGTTATTGTGAAAAAAATGGAAAAAATGGAATTTCGTGTTTTGATAAAATACTGTTTTCTGAAGGGAAAAAATACAGAGTCCGGAAACTCATTATCAAGCCAAGTTTTTGCTTCCACTGTATTTTTTCCCTTCAGAAAACAGTATTTTATCAAAACACGAAATTCCTTTTTTTCCATTTTTTTCACAATAACAAAAGTTGCTTCACAAAAGACGCTCTATCTCACAAACTAATTGACTTACAGACGTCAAATTTTGACACGAATCATTTGAAGGTTGGTACTATATAAAAATAATATGCATTTAATACTAGCGACGCCATCTATGTGTCAGACCGGGGACTTATCAGCCAACCTATTATTATTTTACCGTTTATACCGTCACGTATCATAAAAATCCACTCAATATGTTTGTTATACTTAAGACAACTTAACTAGATAGTTTGGCATAGATATCTCCTTAAAGTTCTAAGTTTTTCAAAGTTTTTTACAGTTACAAAATTGAAAATACTCCTTATATCATATAAAAATATTTGAATAATGATTAAAAGTAAATCCTTTAATGGAGTACATCGCGTCTATAATCTTTTAACAAGTAAAGACAGGTGGATTAGAAGTAAAAAAAAAAACTTTCCTAACTAAACTAAGAGTGTAAGAGAATCTAACCTAGTTTTTTTGTACATCACAAGTATGTTAAAATAACAAACTTTTGTACAATGTTATTTAATTAAAATATTTGTATATAAAAAAAGTTCACCATATAGTTTTTATATAAAATAAAAAAAGAACTTTTTTTTTTAGAATTAGAAGATTTTCATTAGAAATTTACCTTTCGGGTGGATAATGTTGTTATCCTCCGCATACACAACGTTGAGTTTACTAGTATGTAAGTAACTTTGATATAATCCAATGAAACTTCAAAGTATTTTTATGTTAAACAGAATAAAATAAAGTATAGGATGGCCGTTAGTCAATTCTCGTACAAAAAGAGTCTTCTAACGAATTTCAATCTAAGATAAAACTCAAAATTTACTACAACGTTTTAAATAGTTTTTCTTCTTCAAAATATGAAATTGATATTACCTAAGGAAATTTTTCCAATTATATATAACGATACCTACCTTGTTTCTAATTACTAATTTGAATTTTTTGTTATAGATCTAGATATACAGTCAAACCTGGATAAGCGAGAGTTCAAGGGAGCACAATCTCATTCACGCTTATAGAGGTTTCTACTAACCCGAGTTTCTCGCTAATGCAGTACAATGGGTAGAGTTTCTCTCTTATAGAGGTACGCAGCAATAATAATATGTCACAGCAAGTAAGAATGTAGTAAATATGTAATATGATTGTAGCTATTGTAGCTATAGTTCCTCCTAAATAAAGTAAATAAATAAAGCTCAAATGTCACTTATAGAGGTATAAATAAGTTGCAGTCTCACTTACGGAGGTCCATGAGGGAAAAACGACTCTCTCTTACAGAGGTTTCTGTTTCTCGCTAATAGAGGTTTTGGGAGCTTAAAATGACGAGTCCTGGCTATTACTCTCACTTATAGACTTTTCTCACTTATCCAGTTCTCACTTACCCAGGTTTGACTGTACATATTAAGACCTGGAATAAGGTCCACAATTGAAATACACAGAGATTTTTCAATCTTAAAATAAATTTCAAATAGTTTACATTTTCTGTGTGACAAAAATATGAATTATTTTGTAAACAGATTCCAGTTCAGAATCTAATATTAGGCGATTGGTATTGATATTTTTTTTCATCACATCAGATAAAGTCTCACTTCACGAATAGAAAAGTGAAACGTTGGTTTTTAAAAATCTTTACTAATATACAAGAAATGAACGTTTAAAATTCCTAATTAAACAAAAAGGAAGTGACGTCATACGTGGGTATTGCCATAGAGATTACATATAAAACTTTGTTTTGCTAAAAAAATGGGCAAACTATGAATGCAATCTTTGATTGCTTATAACTTCTTCGTTTTTTAATCAATTTTAATTTCACATTCGACGTGAGGATTATCCTCTATTCGACCTTTTTCAGTTTCATTTAGAGTTATTTTTTGAAGGACTACATTTTACTAATCATTTAGTTTGGTCTAAAAATGATACATTAATTACAGTCAGGATAGAGGTTTCCATAGTGCGGATATGTCGCGGGTGCGACATCAAGTTCCTATTTATAAATACCACAGGATAAAAATGTAGCTCCTGAATGAATAATTCCATTAATATTGCCTTTTATTTTGAAAATATGCATTGCCATATTGCGTCTAAATGATATCCAGAATATGGGATAATCTTGATGTCGAATTGGCCATATTACCCACAAAATTGTAAAACTAGACTTGGTACCACTACAAAATTTGAAGTGAAATTAAAATTAATTAAAAAACTAAGAAGTTATTTGAAAGTATTCAAAGGTTGCCCATCTTCTTTTAGTAAACCAAGTTGTATATGTAATCTCTAAGGCGATACCCATGTATGACGACACTAGTGGGTAGTGTTTAATTAATAATTTTTCACGTTCATATCTTGCATACCAGTAAAAATTTAACCAACTTCACTCTCCTGCACGTCCAGTGAGAATTCTTCACCTGAAGTGATAAAAAAAAATTTTTTCAGGTCAATTATGAACCCCAGTCTATTATGCGGTTTTTTTCCATAATTATTCATTAAATATTCCTTTTTTTTTTAAAAGAAAATTTTATCCTCTACAACTTTTATAATAAATGCTAATACGATTGAACGCAAAAGAAACGAGATATTTATAAAAAACTGTTTTTTGATACCTTTGACCTTGAATATCTAATGACGCCAACGCGTTATCATTTGTGACTTTTGAGACAACATTCGAACTATTAAAATAAAGGTTTGTACAAAAAATTAGCTTATTCCGTTAGATTCCGAGGTTGATTACTTATTTTGACTAAGATGATCGGGTTAAATAGCTGTTAAACTAAGTGAGGAGGGCCACCCGTTATGAAAGAGCTATACAAACTAAGTTTACAATAACTAACTCTGTGACGAAGTGAGGAACGATGTTTTGTATACCATGAATTCTAAGTACATTATTATGTGCTACTTGTATTCTTACCGGCGAAATGTGTGGATTATGGGTATTTACGTTTTTTTTTTTTTTTAAATCATAGCTCGTTGTGTTTTTACTTTTAATACTACATACTTTTGTTTAAATAAACTATTTTCAAAACATAGCAGCATTGTTGGAGATAACTAATACTATTTTAAACTAATTTTGGTTCTTAGTAAAACAAAGAATGTAATATACATTAAATAAATTTATTATTTTTAATATTATCCGGTAAAATTACAAAAAGATACAATTTTTACAAACAAGTACGTACGTCGTGTCAAATTTTAGAGATATACGAAATTTGCAACAAAAAAAAAAAATGAAACTTATCCAAAATTTTAACTTTATACGATAATATTATGTAATGGTACGAGAGCTGGCAGTTTTTAAGAGAGAATATTTGATATTTCTCTTTTATTGAAATTAAGGGGGGATCCCTTCGAGGGGGTGGAAAAGTTTATGTTAAAAATGATAACGGGAATCGATGGAAGGATGAATTCGAAGCAAAAAAAGTCATGAATTGTTGGCGGTTGAAATTCAGAGAATTTAACGTCAAATAATTGCAAAATTTGAAGTTTTTTGAAGTAGATGGTACACTTTTTGAAATACTATGAAAGACCATTAAAATTTTCAAGTCATTTGAATGAAAATTGACGTAGTTATCATGAAAATAAAGTTTTTCGTACCTTTCTTTTTATGTTATATTCAGCCCAAAAACTGATGAATTTACCACGGGACCTAAAATGAATGCATGCCGCTTTTCAATTTACTTAATTTAGGTACTGCGAACATGCTCAAAAAGTTCTAGCAGTTTCGAAAAATACAAAAAAAAATGTTTTTGTCGTAGTGGAAAATATTTATTCAAAAGAAAATTAAATTACACTTTAATAAGATTTTTCCAAGCTTAATTTGAAACAAAGTACACGAAACGAAAGCTTGAACATAAAATCACTATGAATAACTTACTATAATTCGTTTTTGACAAAAATATTAAATTTTGTTTGTAAATAATTAATTAATAATAATTTGTGTGCGTAGGATGTTTTAGTTTTAAATATTCCTCATTCTACCATAAACATAATCTTTTTAATTAATTAATAAAATACCTTTGAATGGTAATAATAATTTTTAATATTATTATTATTATAAAATATTAATTTTAAATTCTTTGTCTTTGTAGGTATGTTACGTCTATGATGAGATAGATTATATCAAAATAAATTATTAATTCTATTTGAACTCAACAAAAGAAATATATCATATATGAAAAGTTATTATTAGAGATAGATTGTAGATACAAGGTGTTTGGGGACTCCCAAAGTTGTATAAAGTTTTAATCTGTATGACATTGTTTTGTTAAAAGTTTCTGAAAAAATATAACATCTTTCTAAGTTTATAATAACTGTTTTAATAGCTTTCAAATCTTGTTAAAAAATATTTACTGTTTATTAATACTATTTTAAAGAAAATAAGATGATATTTGAAAAAATTTAACGTAGTTTGGCCATTATAGTTAAGTTTATAAAATCATGCGCATATATAAAGGGACAATATTCATGAAAACAATCATGTTACTGTACATAATATTGAGGCGTAATATATATACATATATCCACTACATACAAACATCTGCACATTTACAAACTTTTTTTTTCTACTAAAAAAATCGATAAAAAAATATTTTAACTCTAAATTTTCTGCATCCAATCATTAAATTAACCTGATTTTTATACTTTTTGGATCAAAATAACCCCATCCACCAAGTTTCATCAAATTCCAAAACAAAAACTTTTTTGCGATTTTCTCGATTTTTTCAAAGGGGTTCCCCTTAAAAAAATTGCAAAAAATCGAAAAATTTTGGTTATCCCCAATTTCGATAAAACTCAGTATATAAGGTTATTTTGACCCAAAAAGTTCAAAAATCGGGTGCATTTGATGACAGGTCGAATAGTTTTTGAGATACGGACTAAAATCAACCCGAATATTACGTTATCTCAAAAACTTTGCATCCAATCAAATTTATGCTCACTTACGTTACTCAAGGAGCGTGTGTACAAAATATCAGGCTTCTAGACGAAGCGGTTTCAGCTGTACATTGATCGATCAGTCAGCTTCCATTCTTATATATATATAGATTATTTTGTAAGATTCCCAAGAACGATTTGATAAACACGAACCTATCTCTTTTTTATACTTTATGGGCCAGGTATATGCTAATTAGCACTTTAATTATAAGTGACTTACTTTAAAACCAATTCAAAATATTTCAATTGTTTTTTTGACAATATATATGCACTTAGATTAAACACAATATTAAAGTTTCATTAAAGTTTTAAGAAAAGTTGGTTTACGGCCAGACTACTTTGCTAAAGATAATATTTGGTCCGCATTTAGGTACCATAAAATAACAAAGCCAGTTAACAAATGTAATTGCCTCACGTATGAGAAACAAGATTTCGAAAAGCATTCTACTTACATAAATGAACTTATTTCAATTTTTCAAAATTACGCACCTGAAACAACACAATAAAATTATTAGTAAAATCCAAAATATTAAAAAAAAAAAAATAAATAAATAAAAAGGTTAGTCAATAAAAAGGCAAAGTTCACCGAATTACATTCGCCATTTCTAGAATTAAAAAACTTGTTAAAAACACAGCCTCGTCTATGCTCTTCATGTTAATTATCCGAACTTTAATTAAATTTATCTCGAGTTATAGACGTATAAGAAGATAAAGAATATTCTAACCATGTGCCCATAGCGAAAAATTTGTACTTAACTACCTCAAAGAAATCACTATGGTTCTCCCATCGTCAACTTTACTCTGAAATGAAGTCATACACATTCGTAAACACTTTGTATTTGTACTATAACTCACATCTCTAGATAGCATCCATTCATTCTTCAACGTTAATACAACACACACATATAGCGTACAATCTAAATTGAAAATGATTGAAATTAATGATTAATATTAAATGCTATTATATTTATTACATTAAAAATAAATTTTGGGATTTAATAATTCCTCTTTGCTCTCTTATTACACACCCGTCATATTTCTTGTTATTCGATAAGAGGATTATATGTAATATAAGAAGAGATATTATTTTAATACTTAATAATAATTTAGGAAAGGCAAGTCACGTGCATGGCGTTTGCTCGTGGGTAGGTTACATTCTTAGTGAATATGGTTGTCTCGATAATCGAGACTCGCATTGGAAGCAGCATTAGACACACGTTATTATAATGCTGTTTTGTTTTTCGAATCATAGTAATGTTCTATTAAATGAATATGTTACGAGAAAAGTCGATTGTTAGTAAGAGTTGACTTTTCCTAGCCAGAATAAAGTAACTAAAAACATGAGTAACAGTTGATTAAAAATGAGAAAACACACTTTTCCTATAATGTTCGAATATTCTATTTCTCCGTAAATAATTGCTAAAAGAAAGGTGAGGGACGCCTAACAGTCTAAGATCCTAATTTTGATCGACCTTCACCCAGCTGTTTACCGAATGAAAGTTATTTTTTATGAAATATAAAATTGTAACAAATATCCCTGCAATGGGTTGCCTAAAAAAATGTGGTCAAGACTACTTTTAGTAAAATTTTTTGAAATTTTTCACTGACTTGCATATGTAACGAATTTTAATCTACTCGAAAGTAAAATGCCATAAAGAATGTCTCTTCTCGTTCACTATTATCGCATTTATACAGATTGTGAATAGTAATTACGTTCATCTGTTATTACTTTGACTCGCATATCTAAATAAAGATAATTTTATTGTAAATACGGTATATGATTGTCCACAAAATATCAATCAAAAAATAAAGTTTACAAGCTTTCCAAGTTTTGATAATTTTATTAAAAGGGATATTTGTAAATATTTTACATTTCATAAAAAATAACTTTCATTCGGTAAACAGATGGGTGAAGGTCGACCTTAATTCGAATCTTGTACTATAATATAGAAAAGATTTACTAAAAGTGCAAAGGTTTTGTTTTTCGAAAATAACTCATCCAATATACGTATAATAATACGAACTGAAGCGACATATTAGATGTATTCGTTGATATGTAATATTAATATATAATGATAAATGATCAATTAAATCCACTAGTCGTCATAGACAGACGCTTAAAACTAAAAATTTTAACTAGCAATCTACTAAGTTTTTTTAAATTTTGATTTTAAATAAATTATATTCCAGAATTTTTACCATTCCAAAATAAAAAACTACCCATAAATCTCAAAAGGTTTTCACATATAAATCGTCATAAAAACCACACCAAATTTACCAAACTTTCTACACAACTGACATGAATCAAGTAAGTTACGACTAACTATTACCTACAACAGTCACATCTTAGGAAATAATATAAAATGACCATCAATTTAGTAACAAAATTTATGTATGTGGTATTTAACCTTCATATCATTTGTGAGTCTCATATGTATAACTTCAATGATTGTTCGATGCCTGAAGTATGATTTTCTTCTTTGAAACTCTTCCGTGAAATTTCCCTAAAATTAACACTTATAGTCAAGTGATAGCAGCATACTTTTTCAACAAACATTATCTAGTTAGTTATTACGAATCATAAACGAAAATTTTTATAAGAAAAATTTTTAATACTTTTCAATGGAGTGATGCCAGCAGCTATCAATTCAAATTACGCTCCGTTTCTACTCATTACCGAACTAGGAAACAGTTATGTTTTTTGTATTGTTGTACGAACTTGAAGACCACATTGGATGATCGAATTTTTAAATGGGGTGACTACGGTCTGTTTGAAAAATTCGGAATCTGTCTAAAAGATATCTCTCCGATAAAGGAAAACCCAAAATCCGATACAGTGAT
The DNA here is from genome assembly GCF_905475395.1 of Chrysoperla carnea. Lineage (NCBI taxonomy): Eukaryota > Metazoa > Arthropoda > Insecta > Neuroptera > Chrysopidae > Chrysoperla > Chrysoperla carnea. Next base: position 36,159,077 of record NC_058339.1, read on the forward strand.
TAGTTTTGGACAAAAATTATTTATATTAGTTTTAGGTGTCAATTTTGAGTACATATTCGGTGTGGTACTGAAGTCGTGTGAGTGCGACCCCTGTAGTCCAACTTCCCAGAGGGGGAAAAACATTTAAAAAAAAGTCTTGTAAGCCTTCATAGATTATTCTTCGAACATGTACTGGAACGTTTATTATCTCCATAGATAAATAATGGATTTTATCCACTTTTCAGATTTTGTTTATTCAGTTTTTTCCAGTTTTTTTTTTATTACCATTATGAAACGGCATAACTAATACTGCTGAAAACTCTTTCAGTTCTTAAATACGCGATGACGCGTCGAATAAGCCCAGTCACGTAGATAATCGAGGCGAAAGAATCCGAACGACACGCACACACACAGACATTACATTGGAAAGCTTTGATTCGGATATTGCGGCCTTAAAACCGTGGAAATATGTAAAACTGGAGATTTTCAAAATCGGCCCCATTACATTAACTTCCTCTGGTAAGTAAAAAACAAAAATTAATGCAAATGAAGATGATCTTAGAATTTGATCATTACCATGCATTGATGAACATCCCTTATAAAAATTTAAGATGAATTATTCTAAAATTATAGAAACTTTGAATTCAATAATGTACTGTTTATTTTTCGACGAGTGTTTTGCCTCCTATTTTAAATAATTTACGATACCAAATACTGACTGTTGGTATAGTATCAACATCATCTTCAAAGTGAAATAAACGTAATGAAACTGAACAAATTTTAACCATTTCTCTAAAGATGTAACATTATCCAAACCATACAGCTTTTATTATAAAACCATATTGTTTAGGTATATTATACGTATGAGTCACGTCTTCCAGAAATGGAATACCCATAATATTAAGGTGAGTAGTATATAATATTGACTCGTTGTGTATTATGTCCTTGCTACCAGTGCCGCATTAAGAATTTAGGCAACTTAGGTGGCCGCCTAGAGTCCTTCAAGGTAACGCAATTGCCTTGAGCTATATGAGGGTAAATTATGGATTTAGGAAAAAAAGGAGGGAAAAAACTTTCTGCAATAGTGTTCCATTTTTTAATGCAAGCACTAGAAAAGAAACTTCAGAACCCAAGAACTTCTCTCTAGTAGACAAACTCAATCCAATCAACTCGTAATTACAACAATACTCCGGGTCTATTAAATTTTCGGTCAATTGTTTCTGGTTCTCTTTTTGCCGATTGCCATTTCATTATGGTGAAATTAAGTTGTACCAGCGAACAATCTTTTTCAAAATTATTAAATTTAAAATTTTTTTCAGTGTTACTAAAGTCGGTTAAACTCGTTAATACTAACGAGTATTGAAATAGATCTATTAAAAGACTTGGACAGTAATGTAGTCCATAGACAAATTTTCAAAGAGAAAATACAAAGTTCCTATTTGAATAAAGAATAAAATATTTTTATGAAATCGAAATTATATTATGAAGTTTAATTTATATTTTGTATAAAAAATTTCCCAATTTTAAATTTATAAGCATTTCAATTCCCTTAAGTGGATCTCCACAAAAAATCCGCCTACGGACAACAACAGTTGTAAATGCGGCACTGCTTGATGCATGAAAAATATTTTTTTTTTTTTTTTGGTAAATTTTTGTACGGTATGTGTAAAATAAATCCATGAAATAATATTTAAACTAATCTTTGAAATTACATAAGAGGCCTTTGTCCTGATATCAATTTCAATGTATCTTTCGTTAAAATTTGAAAATGTGCGAGAATAGATGACAAGATCTGAAATCAATATTAAAATCGATTGATAAACATCAAAGATGTTGTAAGCAATTTAATAATTTTTTCTTAATCTTTCAAAACAACTGTTGATATGTAATCTCTATGGCAATTGCAGGTTATGACGTCACCAAGTGTTATTTTCCTTATTTTCTACTTATACATTTAAGTCCTTCATATTTTTGCAGTTATTGATGTTATCCAAAAATTGATTAGACACGATGTTTTGGCTCGATAACAAACTCAATGAATAATTACTATTTTACACTTTTTTTTTTTAAATTGAAAGCTGCACATATATTTTATCTGTGTAAAAAATTAATATCCATATTTCGGGTTTTATGGAAGAGGGATAAGTGAGAACAAGGGAGGTGAAGGCTATAATGCGGTGGTCTTTACCAGTATAGGTTTTAAACCCATCGAAGCGGATGGGCATCAAACTAGTCTATTATAATTTGTACTAATTTGTATATATCAAATAAATAAATATTATACTAAATACATAATCCCTATCCCTATTTCGGAGGTTATGGAAGAAGGATAAGTGAGAACAAGGGAGGTGACGGCTACAGCGGTGGTCTTTACTAGTCTACGTTTTAAATCCATCGAAGCGGGTGGGCATCAAACTAGTCTATTATATCTATTATACAATTTTAGTTAAATTTCACCATCATCAACTAAGCGATCAGAATAAGTGAGCCAATTATGATGAAAAAATTATGTTTATTAAAAAATATAAACGATTTTTTATAAATATGGTTTTGCGTCCTTTTGAAGCATTAAATAAAGTTTTGAAACATTCAGTATCACTTTACATACGTGTGTGTCCTCAGATCCTCACCCACAATAACATAACATTTCTTTTCTTAGATCCATCTTTATTTTTGGTGTGACTGAATGAACAACAGAGAATAAAATAGAATACGTGACATATATCATGCTGAATACGTTTACATTTATCATTTTCATCATTATTATTGTTATTATACTTATTTCTCTCTACCTCCTCTCTATCTTTATACTGCAAATGTGCTACGTTTCTTACTTAGTAGTACCTTCAATGTAGGTACTCAGAATATGATACGGGTTGTTCTACAAACAAATGAAAAATATGAGTTTGATTTCAATGCGACATCTTTTGTACATTCTAGTTCATTCTATTAAGAATAGAACGTCTTTTAGTCAATGTTTAGCCTATGTAAAATGCTCTAAAGTTTTAGAAGCATTTAAAAGAAATCAAGCGGAAGGAAACTGAGAGTGTCAGATCTACATGGAAATCATAATTAGGACCAGGAAGAAATAAAGTATTTAATGTGTTAATCCAGATTATAAACTATCTGTTTGCCAAATTTCATCCCAATCAGTACAACATAATTTCACCATGATTGGTAAAGACCCACAAACAATACTATAATTTAAAATTCTCAAGATCCTGGAAAGTTCTTAGTATCATCATATATAATTGAACAGGATTCTGAGAATCTATATATATTATAAATGTGAAAGTAAGGATGCTGTTTGTTTGTTTGTTACGCTTTCACGCAAAAACAACTGAATGGATTTGAATGAAACTTGACCATAATACAGCTCATACATCAGAAGAACACGTGAGCTATAATTTATAAAGATATAAATAACAAAAATTATACTTATTCTTTTAACATTTCATAAAACAGGGTGAAGGACATAAAATTTATGGACATCTGTTCAACCAAGGTTATTAGACATACTTCTTACACTTAAAAAATTGAAAACTGTATTTATGGCCGAAATGTCGTAGTAAATAAATCATATAATCAATGGAAAATTTCTTTGCTTGTAGAACTACCTATACACTACTATACCGCTATTCTTCGCATATGTGTGACACACACCCCATTATTATCCGTTTATATCAACCGTCTTAATACACACTTATTTTAAGGGTTGACGTAAAAGTTTTGGATGTGAAAAACTATCATAATAAAATGTTCACAGGGAAGACTGCATGTGGCTTGCTTACGCGTCGGAATACCACCTGACTTATTCGTGTACGCACCGGATGAAAAATAAAAAAATTTTGTGTATCAAAAAGCAGTTGTAGTCTGGGCTAAATCCTCCATTGAGCATGATTAATTCTTGCATGGAAAAGCAGAATCCCGTTAAAAACCGGGTAACCCACCGACAACCTGCACTTTTGCGATCAGGCGTATGTTTTAAGCGGGATCTAGCAAAAATTTTCCATGCGAAAGTAGAAAATAAATTCAAAGCAGAAATTATCTATCACATCTATGGTTTTTTGTACTTCTCCAAAATCGTTGAATTCGCAAAGAAGGCAATCCTAAATTTTATATGACCAATAAACGTATGGTAAGAAGCTAAACAGAAAGTGGTGATTATTAATACGATGATAGGTTAAAATGAATGGAATTAAGCACACCAACACCACACATATCTGAAGATTGAAGAATATGAGAGGTAAGGAAGGAATATATATTTTCTAAAACCACAATATTATGTGATACATTTTAATGTAGATAGTGATTCATCATACAGCAGTCATTGCATACATAAAAACATTAATTGAGAATGATATTATACATTAAAAAGAAAAATTGGGTGTACATGCCCTTGAACCAAAAAATAGCATTATAGTCGAAGCGCTAGCTACAAAATGTAGTTCATCAATGCAATCTCCAATACGAAATCATGGAGATGATACAAATAGAGAACGAAAGTAAAATAATTTCCACCAATTCTCTCCACGAATGGCAAATCGCCTTGCCTATATATCGTCAATATACGCCAATCAAAAATTGTTAAAATAGACGAGGTGGGGACATATTACAGAAAGAGAATCTCTATGTGCGAAATACTTTTCCAAATTTTATTAAAGAGATTTTTTTTAGATTTAGTGGTTATCAAAGGCAGTTGGGTCAAACACAAGCAAAATATTAAGAAATCTTCAATACTTTAAATAAGTAATTAAAAGCCTAATGCACACACTGCTAAAATTGAAGACAATTTACCACGCCTAATAGTATAGGAGCTCGCAACGTTTTCGAGAAATAATTTTAGTATGGCTGATTTTTTTGATATGTTGTTCTTCTTGCTCTTTCAGTTAGAGCTTGGGCCATCTGGCTGGCGGTAGTGGTTGCATTTAGTACTGCGCAGTCTAAATGTACAGGTACAGGTAATAATCCTAAATTTTAAAAGTATTTTTGTATGTCTGTAATTTTAATATTATGTTATTTAAGTATACAAAAACCTAAACAGAAATTTTTACAAAATGGACCTATTAGGACTTTTTTTTCATTGTTTATTTTTAACGAATTTTTCTATAAAAAAAAAATCCGTTGGGATAAGAATTCTGTAAAATCCGTTCTTAGTAGGAGTCTATGTCACGAAAGAGGTAAGTATGCGAAATTTGAAGATCGGACAAATAGCTTCAGAGATTTCGTGATGAGTCAGTCAGTGGTAAATCGCTTATATATTCTGTTGGGATATGAATTCCGTAAAATCCGTTCTTAGTGGACGTTTATGTCACGAAAGAGGAAAGTATGCGAAATTTGAAATTAATCGGACAGACAGTCGGAGATTTCATGATGAGTCAATCAGTGGTAGATCGCTTATATACATATATAGAGAGATTAATTTACAGAATAAAATTTTTAATTTCTGTTAAAAAAGTGATCATTTTATTATGTTTTAAAGGGTATTGTCCGATCAACCTTATGTTAAAAGATTGAGGAAAAATTATTAAATTATAAAATAAAAATAAAAATCTACTTAGAAAAACTTTGTTTGTATTTCACAGGAGTTGATTGAAAAACAATATTTTAACTATAATTTTTCATTTGATTGTCCATAGAGTTTCCCATTAACAGCGAGTTATTTATTTCGGTTAACTTTTTTAAGAAAAGTCCTACAAACATTAGCTTTTACATAATATAATATCCTTTTACAAAATTGATATTTTAAAAGATAATTATTATTCTTATTCTAATTTTGTTCTAAATACGAAAAAATCTCTAGAAAAACCATTTGAATTCAAGTATAATGAATTTGTTATATAAAATACTGATAGTACTAAAGTATTTCTCTCATATTATACAGATATTTAAATTGTTTGTAATTTATTTAAATCAGTTTTTACAGACAATTGGCAAATTATACAGCCTGCCTCCGTCATTCAGAGTGTTTTATGCTACTTACTGCATACAATCATAAACTTAAGGTAGTTCCTCCGCGACCGTCCAGTCAAAAAGTTTTGGACTAATACTATCATTCAGTGCATTAACTGTGCTATGACTATTATACATATACCATATATTATTTTCACAAGACTGTAGTTACACACTAATTTATCTCCTATACGTATACAAACACACACTATGATATATACGTTTACCATTAGTTTCTATATCCTCTCCACAAAAAAATATCGCTAAAACGAGTTATTTATTTAAGTTTTTTATCGAAACTATATATAATTTTTATTTTTTTTAATATATTTTCTAAATATAGTATTCTACATTATATTAGTTTTTCATAGAGATGGTGAACGTCATTCATTGATTAATAAATATAATATTTGTAAATTTGTGTATTTTTATACACTTCTCCCATGTACACGTACAAATTGCGTCACTTTTAATTGCTAATATCTCATGTATGGCATGGTAAATCATCTTCTAATTTTAACAGGATGTGTATTATGAATTAAATATTTTATATTCTGAGTTTTGAGAAATTCTTGGAATATCACTTTCGTGTAGGTACTACCTTAAATGTGTATAAAAAAAAGTAATGTTCAAAAGATTACACTGTTAAATTGTGAATAATTTGCATAGAAATGAACACATATTAGGTACAGAGCACATACATATTATATGTATCATATTTATCAATGCAAATTTGGTTTTATTCTTTATTCTTTTTATTCTTTATTTTGTTTTACTACTCTACACATTCGTATTTAAAATCTAATGTATTTATACTGTTAATGATTTAGGTACTTTAAAGTTTAATTAAAGTTCGAACATTTTAATATCGTTCAATTTTAACTTCAATTTTCACGAAACTTCAACTTATTCGTTAACCTATATTCATGAGCAATAAATTTTAATAATTAATTTTTCAGAAGTAGTTTTTTTTTTTATATCGAAAAAAATACTGTTTGTTACGCCTGATTACATTCCATTATCTACCTGGAAATTTGAAATACGTTGTAACATTATAATTTCGTCTTTTCCAAAGTTTTATTAGAATTTTTCCAAGCCAAGGAGATTTTTTATCGGAATATAATATATTACTGCCACTTTTAAATAGATGAATTTGATTAAGGGCCGAATAGTAAATTCTACTGAAATTAGAAGCAAGTTAGGCATTTATAAAGATCATTGGCTTCTTAAAACAATAATTTTACTTCAATATCATGAAATTCTACGCAATAGTATGTCTTCTAATATCGCTGTAGTCATTCCTTTTACAATCACTCTGGTTATATTGTTGCAAATTTATTACACCGAGTGTAAGAAAAGTTCTTGAACAGCGACCAAACTGAGAAATAATTGTTATCGGGCAAAAATTCCATATACAATTTATAGATGTAACTGAGTTGTATGTTCTGACCTTCAGGATTTGACTTCTAAAGTCCTGGAAAGTGAACTCTAATGCTTGGAAGACTGGTAAGAGATGGGATAAAACTATTTTTGTTCGAAACATTTTCTCGTTGCTTCGACAGAAATGGACTTTGCAATTTTATCTACTAATGTGGAAACAAATTTTGCATTGAAATTCTCATAAAAGAAATTTTTTTATATTATATTTTATTTCCTGAGCCAGCTTTTCCGCCGGTCCGCGAGTTCTTCCTTATTCCTTTATCAAATTCCATAATTTATCCCTCATTTTAAATCTTATCGTCCCGACTAATGAAGAAAAATAGACCCACAGTTTAAAAATGTAAGAACTACACCGATTTGGTGAGTAATACGATATTTCACACACCTAGTTTTCAATATTATGAAAGGGTAGGGAAGAGCGCAATATATTTTAAAATTACCAATATCAAAATGTTAATCTTTCATCCATTCTAGCTCTTTTGCATAATATCAAAGCTCGTAACTATCTTCAAGCTAGAATAATTACACCAGATATTGCAAAACTGAGTTAAGCTTGATTAACTAAGTTTACAAGTACACAAAACAAAACTGGTCGTTGTTTATAACACCTCACTTTTTTGTTAGGCGATTAAAAAAAGTCCATGCATATAAAATTTTCTCATTCAGTTTCTACTAAAACTACATATTATTTCTAATAAAAACAGAATATTAAAACAGTAACATAAAACGTTTAATTTTAAAAGTATAAGAACTGGTGTATTTTATTTAAGTATGAAATTAAAACCTCACTTATTTTAATTGCATATAAAAAATCTGAACTAATTTCTTGTATACAATTTTATTTACATATTCAAATAAATTAATCTTTGTCTCTTAAAAGCATTAAACAAGAATTTAAGTGCAATAGTTAAATATAGAATGGCGTACAAAATTATTAATACACTAGCTGTACCCTGCCACGCTTCGATGTGACACTAAATTTGTTAAGTTAGATTGAAAGGGGAAATTATAATATGAAAATATATCTATACAAGGCCCGGTATGTTTTCATGATTTCGGGACAAACATTACAAACAATATGCATAAATGATATAACTAAAAGTACTGAATATATTCGTTAAAAGTAATAAAAACCGCAAAGAAATGTGTAGCCATGTTTCAATAAATCATAATTTACTTTTTAAATTTAATGACTTGACGAAAATAATAGTCAAGATAATATAGGTGTATAATAAGTCCGACAATATAAGTAAATATTTTAATGGCAATTAATTATTTTTAATAATATCTAAAAGTGAATAATTATCATCAAGGCATTCGCATATATTAATATTCTGATGAGCTATAAGAATCAAAAAATCATTTAAAAGATATTTTGTTGGTGATTTTCACTATTTTTATACCATGTATATGAAATATACAATGTATATAAGTTTAGTCCCAAGTTTGTAACGCCTAAAAATTTTGATGCTACAAACAAAATTTTGGTATAGCTGTTCATAAAATCACCTAATTAGTCCATCTTCGATTGTCTGTCCGTCTGTCTGTCAACACGATAGCTCAAAAACGAAAAAAGATATCAAGCTAAAATTGTTATATGGTGCTCAGGACATAAAAGTGAGGTCGAGCTTGTAAATGAGCAACATAGGTCAATTGGGTCTTGGGTCCGTAGGACCCATTTTGTAAACCGTTAGAGATAGAACAAAAGTTTAAATATAAAAAATATTTCTTATAAGAAAATAAACAACTTTTGCTCGAAACATTTTTTCGTAAAAATCACTGTTTACCCGTGAGAGAGCAAATTAAATAGTTTGTATTATATGGGAATCAGTTTGGCGTGTATGTTTGTCTATCTTTCTTCTGATATGACGTAAAAAAACAAACGATTGCGTAAACAACACTGTCTTTGCATGGTATTTCAACAATTAACTCAGTCAATTGTTTGTATTCAATTGTTTCAGTTTAATTATGATAACCCTAAAATAGGGGATCGGACTAAATTTTTTTATCACTTTCGATGAAAAAACTCTCACTGCACGATAAGAAAAGTGAACTTGGTTTTTAATAATTTTTACTAGAATGCGAAATATGAACGTTTAAAATTCCTAATTAAACAAAGAGGTAAATACCCACTAGTGACGTCATACGTGGATATCGCCATAGAGATTACATATAATAGTTTTTTTTTTTTTTTTTAATATTATACTGCGTGTACGTGTAATAATTTGTTTTGTTAAAAGGAGAGGAGCAACGTGTGAATGCAATCTTTGATTGCTTATAATTTCTTCGTTTTTTAATCAATTTTAATTTCACATTCAACTTTTATCATGTTATCAAGTCTAGTTTTACATTTTTATGGGTAATATGGCCAATTCGAAATCAGGATTATTTCCAAGATATTTTTTGACCAATTTTAAAAGAAAACATTTAGAGAACATAAAGAAAAATTTAGACAATAAACGGTATTAATAATGCAACACATAAAAAAAAAAATTTAAATTTTTACCTTTAAAATAGGACCTCGAAATTACTAAATTACTTTTTGAAATTATTCATTATTCATCTATATTACCCTGCCTATATATTAATTTAACATAAAATATAATATATAAAGTTTACAATGAGTCATCATAAAAAATAAAATAAAATATTACTTAAGTTAGTTAGAAAGAATTGTATTACTTTATTGTTTTCAAGTTATAATCTAAACGTGTTATGCATTTATAAATATTTTTTAAGTAATGAAATTTTTGCTTAAATGCGTAATATGATTTCTGATGACTTTCTTTTTAATAACAGATTAATATCATTCATTCATTTCATGATTTATTGTAATAGGATTGTTTTAAGTCGCAGAAACAAAACACTAAAAATGGTCATGGTCAAAGTGCGAAAAATTTGAATAGTTAGTCGCACAAATTAGATGTAATCTGCATTTCGGTCAGACTTTTTCAAATTTTGGCAAATGAAAGTTTAAGTCATTTTAAAGAAAAGTTCCCATGGTCACAAGTCAGGAAAATGATAGGATTTCATGTTATAGCTAAATAACATATGTTACTACAAATGCAGATTACATATAATTTGTGCGAGGTCCTTTTGTGACCTAAATTGATTTATAAGATTAACAATTTAAATTAACCTTAAATATACAATTTAGAGTTCAGCGACCCCAAAAACCCCCGTGCAGCAACTTTGGAATCAATTTCTACACTACTTACCGAATAAACTAACTTAACTAAAGGACGTATGAGCATGACAACAATGTTTGATTTAAAGGCTCAAAATTTGTTTGTAGGTAGTCTTTTACTCAAAGAATATGTGGTTAAAATTTCAGCTTAGGTATCCGTGCAAATTTTTAAGAAAAAAGTCATTAAAAATCGATATAAAATACATTGGCTCTTATGGAGGAATCTCAAAAAACGACATATTTTGGAAGTTTTTGATAATTTTCATTTGGAATGAATGAAAACAAATTAAAAAAAAACTTTTTAATAGAAAGTAAACATATTAGCAATGAATTAGAAAAGAAAAAAACTAAGTGTCACCGTCCATATAAGGGATGTAAGAGCAGGGTAGATTAAGGGTTGAAATTATTTTTATCTTATTTTCAACTTTGATGATGAATTTGTTATAACTTCATTAATGTAGACGAAAAATAAGAATAAAATTCTTCGATATGTGTCTTGGTTTTCGAAATATCGAAAGCTAAATAATTAAACAAAATTTTCAATTTTCGATGTTTTGAAAATTAAGCCAGATATCGAAAAATTGTATTCTTACTTTTCGTCTTATATCGTCAAGTAATAATATAAATTTATCATCAAAATTGAAAATATCTATTTTTAAATTTGTGCCCCCACTACCATGCTCATACATCCCCTGGCGCTTTGACGAATCGAATGCCGAAAACCGCATTCAAATCCAACTTGCTGTTCGAATGTTTCAAACTTCATTGCTTCGTTTCTGCGACTGTTTATCAATTTTAACATTATCTTTGACAATTTCAGAAAAAAGTTCAGGAAAACTTTTGTAAATGTAAAATCAATTTTGATAAAAAATTGAACTACTTAATTTTGCAATACATTTAAGTGGACCGTCGAGAATTCCAACACCACCAGCAAATACCAAATATAATCGTTTTAGTAAAGTAACATTTCTACTTATTTACTTAAGAGTCGTTTTTAAATTGAAAAATACATAAACAATTGTAATCTATTGATTGAAGTCAGGAAGTCATTGAAATATCTCATCAACAGTAAAACGGATGTTGATATTAAATTCAATTCAATTCTATGTAACGTCATATTATTGGAGGTAAGCAATTTTAAATAAAAAAGTAAATAAATAAAAATAAACCTCAGGTAAACATATTTTATCAGTTTATTGATTTTAAATTAATATTCAATTTAATTGATTCGTTTTACTAACTACCAATACAAATTGTATTTAGTTGTAAAAAAAAGGTTTTAATCAAAAACGCATTTTCTTAATGAATAGGCATCAATTAACATTTAATTACCAAGATGGATGTGAAATAAAACATGTCTTCACAATCAAAATTCAATTTGTAAAGAGGTATGGATACTCTCTTTAATCTGACCGCTGAGTCCGTTTTCCTAGCCGATTGAGTTACAAACCTGGGACTAAACATAGTATACCTTGATATATATAACATATTTCCCACATGGTATAAAAAGTGGGAAATAAAGGACTTCACTAGTCATTTTTATCTCTAACTTTATATAGAGAATGGACCTTAGTTTAAAAAATAATTCAATTTTACCAAATTAAAACTAAACAAATTTAAATAATGCCAATTTGAATCGTATAAAAAATGATCGTTTAATTGATACCAATATCCAATATTTTTACGAAATGGAAAAACGAATACGTTATGTTTTAAATGATCAATTAAAATTCGTAAAAGTATAATCGTGGTATAACTTCGAATATTTAATAATCGAACATATACATACATACTGCATACATCGATTTCAATAAATTTTAAAAGCTCCATATTTTTACGAACAATTTTTTTAATATAAGTTGAATTTATGCATCATATTGAATTTTAATATACTGCACAGCGTTAGCTTTCACATGATATATATTGGTTAAAAGCTAGAGAGTAGTTAGTTACTAAAACTATTCATTACTTAGGTAAAAAAAAATTCAAATTAATTGGGATAAATTTATTATAGAACTACGTATTTCCTAACCAGAGTGAGTATAGATTGTATATTGAAAACCTATTCCAATTATTTTTAAAGCACAAAATAACAGGACAGTAAAGTGAAGCTTAATATTTATGGTAAATGGAAAAGAAAAGAACAAGAATTTTGACCTAACGAACAATTTCGATCTACCGAATAGTTACTTCGAGTTGAAAAATTTAACTAGCTCATAGCCACGCCAATAAAATAGAATACGATAATTTCGAAACAATTTGAGAAACAGTATGATGTTTTAATTGATAGTTTACAAGAAGACACATTTGGATTCCTTTTTTCTTCGGATCCTTCTATTCGAAATGGAGGCTGTGAGGGAAAAACATGAACAATTTATCGAAAAAATTCGCCTGGTATTATTCAAGACTTACTTGACCATGAGCAGACCTTATGTTAATATTCTTTTGAGCGTCATGGCCAACAATAAACTGAACCAGTTTAAGAACCTATCAATCTTTAAGAAACCCCGAAAGTTATCAAAATTATCCTCTGTCTCTATAATTATATACCTTTTCCGCCGTGTTTGATTCTTTCGGTTGTTTTAGTGGACCATTTTCACAAAATTCGCAAGGGTTGTTCATTCGGTAAGGGCTAGGGATAAAACTAGGAACAAAGAGTTTTTGAATTTCAACATAGCGAAGTATTTAGAATTAGACTGGAATTCAACTAACTCAAATTTGATTAATTACATTCCTATGGAATTCCTATGGAAGCCCCAATTTACCTTATTAGTTATCTGAAGCAATAACATCTAGTCAAGATAGTAAGTAATCACTTGAAGTTGATTTGTTTACTAATTCTACTTGTGCCTTCTACTGTCGTTATCATTTATTGGCCTTACTCTCTTAGGAAAAAGATATTTTCTTGTTTCCTATAGAAAGCATTTTAATAAACAACATGTATACTCACTTTATGGATATTAACAACATTGCTGGTATATATAGAGAAAATACGGTTGGTTGAATTAAAAGTAATGTTTGTTAAAAGGTCCATTTCGAACTGACCATAGATATTCTATTGTAATCAATGATTCAATTCCCATTATATATATTGTCTATCCTGTCTATCCTGTTATCATACCGTACAAAACACTTAGCGAAGTAAACCTCAATTTTATGTATTTTTAATTACGTTATATGGAGGTAGTGGAGGCTAGAAGAGTAGTAGTTAGTAAAAGCATATATATATACTATTGGTTTATCAATCATTAAATTGGAAATGTATGGTTTTTTACTACTAAAATATACAACAGACGAATAACATTAATCCAGTATATTTACGAAAATCGAAAAGGGGTGACCCAAAAGTTTGTGACATTAGATTTTTTGTATTCATTCATTCAATAGGGGAGTTGTTTGGAACCCAAGATATGGGAGAAAACGCAAAAAAAGTTATTTTTCGAATACGCAAAATCAGATTTAAGGTTTACAAACAACCCTCTATCGAATAAATGAATAAAAAATTAGACTGTCACAAATTTTTTGGTCAGTTCGAAACTGCACTGGACTATATAGAGTCTTTCAACATCAAACAGCAATCTGGGTTTTCATAGATTTCTACAATATAGTCGGTGGAAATTAAAAAAAACTATTCAAATTTAAAGTTAAAACTTTAATAAATCATTGTAAACAAAAAAAACCCGTTGTGCCCGATTTATTAAGGATGTATGAGCATGGTAGTGGAGACACAAATTTAAAAAAATATATATTTTCAATTTTGATTGCGAATTATGTATAACTTGAAAATATAAGACGAAAAGTAAGAATACAATTTTTCGATATCTGGAGTAATTTTCAAAATATCGAAAATTGAAAATTTTTATTAAATTATTTAGCTTTGAATATTTCGAAAAACAAGGCAGATATCGAAAAATATAATTATTATTTTTCATCTATACTTATGAAGTTATAACAAAACTCATCACCAAAGGCGCTCGTACTATCTAAAATATTGAACACTAATAGAATTCACTCTCACGAAGCACCAGTCAAACTGATAACGTACTTAAGCAGTGGTTATTATTATTATTTATTGGCAGATTTTTATACATCTGCGCAGAATCATTAACAATATTCAATTATTGTTTTGAAGCTTCGTAAACCACGGCTATTTAATTTCGCACAGATTAACATCTGACGTAAGAAAAATCTTTTAATCTTGTGTACATTGGTAATAAATTATTTTCGGACATATGTTTTTTGAACTATTTTTGAACTTTTTTGCTTATATTGAGCTAGAGAACACGTTTCTAAATTAGTGCGATGGACTTTTAAAACACTCTGTATTAAAATGTTTCATCGAAAAAGGGAAATATTTTCCGTTGAGAATATAGGAATCACGTAGCATTTTAGTTTTGAACGTAAACATTGGTATGATGAACTAAGCAAGCACTCGTGTATTATAGTTATAATCTAACCCAATAAAAAATAAATTGGTTCTGTACGCTATTTAAAATCATATACTAAAAATATTTTATCTTAAAGAGAATTTAGATTAGAAACTTAAAAAGCTTTCAATATAAAACAGTCAATCTACTACTACTACTATCAACACTTTACTTACAAAACGATACATTTACTTAATTTTTTCTAATGTTTTTTTAATGGTTTAAGAGCTGAGTGGCTTTTTTGAGTACATATTTGAGGCACATTGAAAATATTAAAGTTAAGATAACTTGCGAATGTGTAAGTTAAGATAACTTGCGAGTGTGTAAGTTAAGATAACTTGCGAATGTGTAGATGGTGAAATCGACAACCTGGCTAGGTGGTTGGGGGGCGTTAGTGATCTATGCAATTTTTAATTTGAAATTTTTCCTATGTAAAAAATGTTCTTGAGGCACTTTGAAACCTACACCATTTTAAAGTCTATTATTCAACCATACGAAATATCATCGAATGGCATGATTTGGTGGGAGCTAAAGTAGTCTGGCAGGTGATTTTAATTTGGAATTTTTCCTATGCAAAAAATTTTCTTGAGGCACTTTGAAACCTACACCATTTTAAAGTCTAATATTCATTCATACGAAATATCAAACTCTGCAAGTTTTGTTCAAGTTATTTTTTTATTGGTGAACTACAAACCGAGATATTTAGGTGTATAGATTAAAATGGCTCACCCAGTATATCAACACACTACAATATATAATCTAATAAGAAATTAATGTATCTAATTTTATAAGTAATTTAATTAACACATTAACTTTATATTTTATTTACTTTTTAATTTACAACAAAATTTGATTAACATGAGTTATACATTGTTTACATCATATTATAATTATTTACTTTTTTGACGATGCGCTATGATGAGGGCGCTACTTTTATCATAATTATTTGAAAGATAATAATTTTGTATAAATATGATTATCACAAGTGTATACTAATTAAAATAAACTTTTTGACACAAATATTAAGGTGGTTCACCTCTTATAATGTTTGTTCTCGAAGAACAAGTTCAAGCATTATTATTTTAACAAATAATTATATTATTATTACTAATCATACTAATCAGCATTCGTATTAGTATTTAGTACTGCTTTAAAAATTGAATGTATAGGGTGTTATTTAGTAACATGAGTCTACTGACTGACAATTTACATGCTGGACCATAGCATATGGTTTTATACTATACCATATTCCAGTTTTAAACATAACGTTAAATGAGGAGGTAAAAGTTTTAATTCGCAAACTGATGTACCTTGAATCTAACAATTTAATATACCATTGATACATGTTAATATATGTAACAGGTTGGCTGATAAGTCCCCGGTCTGACACATAAATGGCGTCGCTAGTATTAAATGCATATTATTTTTATATAGTACCAACCTTCAAATGATTCGTGTCAAAATTTGACGTCTGTAAGTCAATTAGTTTGTGAGATAGAGCGTCTTTTGTGAAGCAACTTTTGTTATTGTGAAAAAAATGGAAAAAATGGAATTTCGTGTTTTGATAAAATACTGTTTTCTGAAGGGAAAAAATACAGAGTCCGGAAACTCATTATCAAGCCAAGTTTTTGCTTCCACTGTATTTTTTCCCTTCAGAAAACAGTATTTTATCAAAACACGAAATTCCATTTTTTTCACAATAACAAAAGTTGCTTCACAAAAGACGCTCTATCTCACAAACTAATTGACTTACAGACGTCAAATTTTGACACGAATCATTTGAAGGTTGGTACTATATAAAAATAATATGCATTTAATACTAGCGACGCCATTTATGTGTCAGACCGGGGACTTATCAGCCAACCTATTATATGGATTAAATTTTACAATTATAAAGTATTAGTTGGGAAAAAGAAGTTTCTTTCAGCCCTAATCATTAAAAATACCAGTCCAAGTTGATTCTGGGCGCTCAGAGTATAGTAGATGCCTGTAAGAAAAACACGTAGGGTTTCCTATCACATACTATCATGCTGATAGTGGTTTTTAGAGAGAATTATAGCGGGTAAGTGTTCAGAATAAAAAATGTTAAATGTCAGCAGTTCAGACTGTATCTTCAGGTTCAGTCGTTGGTGGTGATCTTGGGTACAATAAGGTGTGTTTTTAACAGTACATTACATAGACAAATATTAATAAGAGCGACACAAGCGTATCTCCTGAGGCTTACACGAACTATTTTGAAGTTAGTAAGATAATCTTTTTTGACTGTTCCATGTATACCTTACATAGCCGAGATATTATAATATCAGCCTCTTATTCTAAAGATTGCTGGTTCAAATCTTAGTAAATCTAGAAAATTTTTACGAAATGACATTTTCAAATATTTTAATTCTTGTAACCCTTAATAGTATCGCTAGCTACGGTTGTTTCCAATTATTATCATATTGCATTGTGTTTTAAGGGACATGCCGAACTTCTTTTTTTTTTTTGAATATGTACACTATGTGTCACAAAAATCGCACGGATTTACATCTTTCTATAAATATATAGGAGACTTTCTATAGATATAGATAGTCACTCATCACGATATCTCTGGAACTATAAGACCTAGAGACTTGAAATTTGGCAGGAATATTCCTTTTGCCAATTAGAGGTCAGCTAAGAACGGATTTTACGAAATTCCACCCACAAAGGGGGTTGCGGGGGTGTTCATGAATAAAAATTCATATTTTTCAATTATGGCTTTTAATAGTTCAAAACTTGGTCAGCATGTTTTAAATTACATTTAGAAATTTTTTTAACCTTCGGAGGGTAGAAAGGTGTAGCGAGAAAGTGGGAAGGAAATATCGAATATTTACAAATATACCTAAGTGGGGTATCAAACAAAAGAGCATGACGTGTACATTACAAAACTGTTATCCAACGCAAGGAAATGTGGAGGGAGGGGTGCAAGTGGGGATGTTGCCCAGCAAAGCGGGTAGTTCTCAGCTAGTGAAGATATAAACTAAAATGTGCATATTTTGTAACACAGAAATACATGGTTTACTTTTTCCTAATGGTTTAGTAATTATTAATTTTATCAAGTGATCATAGTGCCCGACAAATTTCCTGCGTTTTCTCAAAACGATAACTAAAATATGACGTCATCATGCTCATTTAAAAACTCAAGCCTTTTCGAAAAAAATCTTGGAGGGAAGTTTCATAGATTCGTCAGAAGGAATTCACTCATGAAGTTTCATGTATGTACCATCGCTACTGTTCGGAAATGCAAACAGACATAAATTAGTATCTTTCTTATACACTTTGATTAATGTATATGGACTCTCTTATTGATTTACTATGGGAATGATTTAAAAAACAAATTGTATGTTTAATACAATTTGTAGTTATGTACAACATGTTTCTGTAAACAAAATAAGATTTACAAATATAATTAAATTAATTTTGTATAACGAATATTTACTTATTCTACCAATACGAATTCAAAGTGTATATACATTGTAACAGTACATGTTTATATGACTACGAAACAATGAATTTAAACATGTAGCTAGCTAGTAGCGTAAAGGGTATATGTATATTTCATACATGTATACGTGTATACCTACTGTATCTACTCGGCACTTAGATACAGACAAAAACATACACGTTCTTCATGTAACGAGACGTGTAAAACTTTATTAAATTATATTACCTTATATTATATTAATATAACTTATTAGTTGAACTAACGAATATTATTTAAGTAAATATGAGAACAGAACGGGACTGCTACAAATATTACATACATACTATGGCTTAAATTTTAACTTATTATTATTTAAATACAGTAGCTTCAAAAACTATTTAGCTTATAATTCGATGCTGTAGAATTAAGAAAAATCGTGTTTAGTTGCAGTAAATAAATCCCTTTATCCTGAATTGTCATCCGAGAGTTCCATTTGGGAACTGCAAGTTGCTCCCCAAAGAGGATACCTTAAAAAAGGCCAATCTTAGATGTAGGGAAGAACGCTTTTGTGGAATTTTTGTGGAATTTCAAGACTGATATGATCTGGGTATAAGGTAGGCGTTCCAAAGATCTAATATCACTTTCATGGGCTTCTATTAGCAAAATTGTTGCGGATACTACACGACATTGGTTAGGCATGCTGAACGCCTGGACCTGACAGTGTATCATGACTACTACAGGAACTGTCATAGTGAAGAGGAAGAAGAAACGATGTTTCATCTTCTCTGTCACTGTCGGCTCTTACCACGAGGAGGTAGACTCACTGGAGCCAGCCTCCCTTTGATGATCGTTCCGACCTGAAGTCCGTTGACAATAAAGCACTCCTGCCGTCCCTAATAAGCTCCAAATGGTTCATGAAGTAGTGGCCGGGGATGAGTCAAGCCATTTTGGTGTCACAACGGACCCTATGGACTAAGTAAGTACCACCTCAGGACAGCCACTCTAATCTAACCTAACCTAACATCATGTCTATTTATTTACTATCCCACTCAGGGATGGATCGTCATTTTGGGAGGTCCTGAGCTCTTACTACTTAGGACTAATACTACTTAATTAGACAGGAGCCTGTCCAAATACTCAAGTGCCATTTAAAATCGCAATTTATGGAAAGAAAGGATATTGACGATTAAAATATTCTTTCCATATATTTGGATCAATACGAATCGAGTCGAATATAAGCCAAGACTCCATCTGACCTTAAGTTTAGCCGGGACATTTTCGATTTTTTTTTTCAAGTGGAATGGCTACCTTTTCTGATATACTCAATGAATTATGACTACTTTACAATTTAAAAAATAAAACTGTGCATTTCTTTTAGCTGCGTAAAACAATCCCTTCAAGTGCTATGGAGCGTTGATAAGTGAGATCAAAAGAGTTGGATACTATAAAGCGATGGTTTTTACCTCTAAGCCAGTGAAGCGGGCGAGTATCAAGCTAGTAAACAATAAAACAAGCAGTTGCTATTGTTTTTTCACCTCGTTTTGTATAATTCTATGTTATGTTATGTTTTGGTTTTAGTATTATATTTTCTTTCAAAAGATTAGTATTACTTGTCTCAAAACTAACATATATATACACTATATATACATATAAAAGTTGTCATAATTATTTTTATAATACGAGCTATAATATGTACCATGTATATGATATAATAAAACACATATGAGAAAGATTATTTAATTAAATCCATGTCAAAAAATAACACAACAAAACCAAAAAACCACAAACACAAATAATAATAGATCATGCATGCATGCATGCAATAATGAATGTTGTTACTAACTTTATTTTTATAATAAACATGAAAAGTTTTATTTTATTTGTATCAAATTCAATTGAAAAAAAAAATGTAAAGCGTGTAATGTTAAAATTATTTATTATTTATAAATGATTTTAACGAAGCACTGAAGTTCGAAAATTAGAACAATAAGATCGAAAGTTTGAATGCGACTTTTGCATTCGAATCATTGAAGCGCCAGAAAATTTTGTGACCTAAATTGATTTATAAGAAATTAAAAATATACAATTTGCATAAATAATATGCATTTTATAATAATTGACCGTAAACTTACTAAATTCACAATTCGGTTAATATTGATGAAAATGATTCCAAAGTTAATACTCGGTGGTATTTGAGGTCGCTGAACACGAATATCGGGACAGAATCGGGTACAGGTACCAGGTGCCCGAGTTCAGCGACCTAAAAAACCCCCTAGTAATGAGTTTGGACTGACTATTTTACGAATATCCCGAAACATTCAAGAGCTGACGGGCATACCGTTCACCCTGGGCTCCAGAAACCGCTTAGTAACAACCTTGAAATCATTTTCATCATTATTAACCGGATTGCGAATTTCGTAAATTTACTGTCAATTTAAAGTGCAATTATAAAATGGATAAAATTATGCAAATTGCATTATTTATTTTTTATAAATCAATTTAGGTCACAAAGTTTCCTGACGCTCAAACGAATCGAATGCAGAAAAGCGCATTCAAATCCCGAAAGTAGGTTAATTCTGTCCCACCCTATGAGGGTAAATCGAAAAAGTAATCAAAAAATTCGCATGAATATGGTTTTGTAAAGTGCACTCGGGCAAACATTTTCCACTGGCTCCCTTAAAAAGCTACTGACGAGCAGTCGATTCCTCGGTCCAATGATTGACCCCTTGATTTCCTACAGTAATGATGGACCCCGTTGTAACTTGGGACAATAAGACGAAAATCAAAAGTAAATTTTTTCGATATTTCCCACAGTTTTACGTAATATCCTGCCTGTAGCCTGAAGACTTGGAGGCAATCACTATTTGTGTGAATTGTATTTGTTCTAATACAATTCACACAAATGATTTTATAAAAAATAATATAAAAAAATTTGTGAACAAAAACTGAAAAACATAACAAACTTTAGGGAAGCTTAACATTCGCCATCATCGAGATCAAAACCATCGGGATGAGAAGAGGCGGGGGATCCAACCGAGTACGTGAAAGTTAAAGCGAGCGATATTTGGCCTATGTATTACTCAAATTTTGTAGGCTTCAACGAATGATAAAAATTTAGGAGCCCTGGGAAAATTAATTATTTGAGTTAATTTATTTTAAAAAAATCAATATTTGTAAATGTTTTATCATTTGACGTTTTCATATAAATTTCAGCAAAAACAGGGTTTAATATTTTAAGATTTTTAAATTTTGGAAAGAATGCTGTAAAATCTTACGGAAAATAATTCTTGGTCAAATCTTCTAAGCAATTTGGGAAATGTTAGTTTTTAAGGAGTAGAATACTCACACGGTAGTTAGCTACCTTTTATGGCCCCACACATTTTTCTTAAATTCTAGGTAAAATATCTAGAAAAATGTGAACTTTGAGTTTTCTAGCTACTACAAACAAAACCAGTTTTTTTTTTGTTACTTACCCTAAGGATTCTTCGTAGTATTTTGATTTTAGATGTTTGGCTCAAAATTAAGATCCACATACTACCTCATTATAATTCTATTGTTGTCATCGAATCGTAATAATAATAACGATGTCATTGTATAAATTTTCAAACAGATTATATTTTATTTTATAATATAATATCTTGTATTCTATATGTTTATCATCGCATCAGATATTTTCAAACATAATGTCAACAACAGAAAATGTCTTAAAGCTAGCTACACAAATATCAAACTATAATATAATAGAACTTAAAGGGTCACTATCAGACAACAGCGGTTACGTGTGTTACGACTCACGATAATACATAGTAATATAGTATGCCAGTGGTGGTATGGGTTAGTTTAGAGAGATAAGGTTACTAGTTCAATACGTGATTTCAATTACATTATTATAGTAAAATCAATGTTAAAATTATTTGATAGAACTGAGCGATAAAACCGTATTTTTGCAAACTACTTATTTTACACAAATCTTTCTACGAAGAATGTGAATTTGAATGAATGCATTTTTTTAGAAAGAATGAAAGCATTTCTCTTGTTTTTTGAATTTTTTTTTTAAATTAAATTATTTTGGGGCTAAAATTTCGAGACTAAGTACATTATATATATTTGAAAATTGCTACCTAACAAGGTATCATTCAATTAAATTTTGTTTTAAGTTCACGTCTTTATGTCTTTTAGAAGGCGCATTATTCAATTAAATTTGATGTTAAACAGCTTAAAACTAGTGGGAAATTATGATAATTAGTCACCTTCGTCGGGGTAAAAAATAAAAAAAACCCTGTAGGTATTTTAATTATTGCAAGTGACTTTGAATCTGAAGTTAGAGTCTAAAACTAAAACTACGCTGAAAGGATTTTTTTACCGTCAAATTTGTTCGTATTCTAAGCAGTTTTCACCCAGTTTTCTTTGAATTTCATAATGTTTTGTTGAAAATTAAAATTTAACAGGATTACATTTATTTTTTCTTTAAATTTCTACAATGAAGCCAGTTAAAGCAAACAATTGCCTGAGTCAATTGTTGAAATACCATGTATAGTATTATGTCACGTAAATAAAAAAAGATCCAACTTTAAATAGACACACACACATAACTGATATTCCCATATTAATACATTCTATAAAATTTGCACCTAATTAGTGCCCTCGTGGGTAAACAAATGATGTTTACAAAAAAATGTTTTTAAACAAAAGTTGTTTATTCTTTTATAAGGAACATCCCAAGACCCAATTGACTTATATTGCTCATTTACGAACTTAACCTCACTTTTTACTAGTACGCTATAAAAATTTCATCTTGGAATCTCTTTTCCTTTTTGAGTAATCGTGTTGACAGATAGACGGACAGACAGACAACCGGAAATGGGCTAATTAGGTGACTCTATGAACACTTATATATACTAGGTGTATCAGAGGTTCGGTGGACTGGTGCAGGAGAAATTTCCAAAAAAAACTTCACCATAATGTACTCAGGGGGGACAACTCATTTCGGAGGTGTTGCAATCGTAATCAGCAATCGGTTAAAATCTAAAATAATTGGTTCTGTTTATGACTCCGATCGCATTATTATGATAAAATTAAATACAAAACCCGTGTCTACTAATATTATTCAAATATATGCACCTACCGCTGACAGTTCTAAGCAGGAAAGTGATATCTTCTACAACAGGCTCGAAAATATAATTGCTCTAACAAATAACCGTGATTGTACTGTTGTGATGGGTGACTTCAATGCAAAAATCGGAAAAGGTGAAGATAGACCAGCGATCGGACCATATGGACTTGGCAAAAGAAATTTAAGAGGTGATACTCTAGCTGAATTTTGCAACGCCCATGAACTTATTGTTATGAATACTTGGTTTGAACAACCTGTAAGAAGACTATACACATGGAAGGCTCCTGGCGATACACCAAATAAAATAATCAGGAACCAGATCGACTACATATTAATCAGCAGTAGATATAGGAACGCCATAAAAAATACTAAAACGCTACCTGGAGCTGATATTAATTCGGATCACACTCTCTTGAGTGCCAGAATGGAGATTAAATTCAAAATAACTAAAATGAGTCTCAAAAACAATAAAAAAGTTAATTTGGAAAAATTGTGCGATGTAAATTGGAGTGATGTTTTCCAAAGTAATCTTAAGAAATATAATCAGAATATTAGCGATGAATCGAATTTAAATGAAAGACTAATGTCTTTTATTACAAAAATCAAATCCGCTGCTGAGGAAGTGTTAGTCGACCAAAAAATCGAAAAGAAAAAAGAATGGATGACCGAAGAGATATTAACCCTAATGAAAGAAAGAAGATCACTCAAAAATAACGCTACCCAATATAAACTCAAGAACAAACAAATCAAAAACAAAATAAAGAAAGCAAAACAAGCATGGCTAGATGAAAAATGCAACAATATAGATATGTATGGAAAACTTAATAATCCACATAAATTGCATAAGGAAATTAAGAGCATGTGTGGAATATCACGTACACATGTAAAAGGCAATTTAAGGAATAAAGATGGCAAGATCTTAACTGAAAACGTGGAAATTGTCAATAGATGGCAAGAATATGTTGAACACACCTTCAAAGATCAAACGCGTCATGCTTTGCTGGTGGAAAATACCACTAACTCTCCATATCTACCAATATTGTTAGAAGAAGTTGAAAAAGCAGTTGAAGAACTTGGAGTGCGTAAAGCCTGTGGAGAAGATGGAGTTTTTGGTGAATATTTAAAGTGTTTGGATTCAAGTAGCATGCGTGAACTTCAAAATTTATGTAATGAAATGTATCAGACAGAAGATGTTCCTAAAATACTACTTGAATCAAACTTTATTTTATTGCCAAAGAAAATTAACGCTAACGAATGTTCGGACTACAGAACTATCAGTTTGACATCCAATATAACTAAAGTTTTCTTAAAAATCGTGTTACGAAGGATAAATACGAGCTTACAAGCTGAAATAGGACCGACTCAGATGGGTTTTAAAAAAGGAGTGGGTACTCGTGAAGCCATTTTCTGTTTAAACATTTTAGTGGAGCGCGCCATCGAAAACAATTTACGAGTATTTGCTTGCTTTATAGACTATGAGAAGGCATTCGACAACGTCTCACACGATATTCTTTTTAATATTCTTAGCCGATTATGTAATGATAAAAAAATAATTAACATCTTAAAAAAATTATATTGGTGTCAAACAGCTCAAGTTACAACTGGGTGTGGCAACACTAAGGATATCAGAATTGAAAAAGGTGTTCGCCAGGGATGTGTTCTTTCTCCAATATTTTTCAATGTTTATGCCGAGTACATCATCAACGAGGCTATAGAAAAATTGGATATTGGTGTTAAATTTAACGGAGTTCGAGTGAATAATCTGAGATACGCAGACGACACAGTATTATTGAGTTCTAGTGAAGTAGAATTGCAAACTCTCATTTCCAAGGTGGCTGCAGTTAGCGAACAGTATGGCTTAAAACTTAACATTAAAAAAACATCGTGTATGGTATTTAGTAAAGATCCTGTGCAGCTTAACGTAAATATTGTTTACAAAAACAATAAAATAATCCAACCAAACCAAACCAGTTACTTGGGGAAAATTATTACCTACAATAATGATCAGTTGTTTGAAATTAAAAAACGAATTGCAATTGCTAAAACCAATTTTATGAAATTAAAAACTTATCTAACTAATCGACATATAAATTTCAATAACAGATTTAAAATGCTAAAAACATATATATGGTCCGCTTTACTCTATTCTTGTGAAACATGGGTGCTTAAATATGTCAGTGAAAAAAGACTAGCCGCGTTCGAAACATGGTGTGTTAGACGTATGTTAAAAATAAAGTGGACTGATATGTTAACAAATGAAGAAATTTTTGCTCGTGTAAATTACAAAAGGTGTTTAGTGACGGAAATTAAAAAACGAATTGTGGGTTTTTTCGGTCATATATGTCGTGGCGAACAATTTGATCTCGAAAAGCTAATTTTATTTGGAAAATTGGAAGGCTGGAGTTCAAGAGGAAGAAAAAGAACAACATGGCTTTCTACAATTAAAAGATTCACAAATATCACCAACATTTATGAATTAAAAGAGACAGCCATGGATAGAGACAAGTGGAAAAATGTGGTCTCCAACATCCTGTAAAGGATAAGGAACTTTTATATATATATATATATGAACACTTATAACAAATTTTTTTCCGTAGCATATATATTTTTAAGTGTTACATACTTGGGACTAAACTTAATATAGTATGTATATTCCATGACTATTTTTGTGAATATATTATTATTTTCTTTGTTTTGAAGTATTTTCTTTGATTTTAATTGAATAATTAACAAACAATTGAAGACCTTAGAATCAATTTTTAAGGAAAAATTCATAGAATTGGTGTATTGAAAATTTTGACATACTTAAGGCTTGCAAAGAGCAAGCTGTAGTTGGCATCTGGACGATATTTTGTACTAAAATATTGAAGCTAAAAAATACTTCTCTTATTGGAAGACCCCATAGTGTGTTAGATCTTTGAAATAATATCAATAATAATAATAACATATGATATAATATTGGTAATAATATTTGATCTCTTACCTGACCTCAGGATGTGCATCAAGCATAGCCCGCATTAATGTTGTACCAGAACGTGGACAGCCACCAATAAATATCAACGGCATATGTCGATTATACATATATACCTTCTTATCAGCACCAATTACATATTTCTGGAACAATACAAATACAAATACAGAAACCATTCAATAATTATTGTAACATTCTCTGATCTGTTTGGTTACATTGTTCAATCAAACAATTATGTTATTAATTATATGTTAATATAATATTATAATATAATGTAGTCATCATAGTTAATTATGGTATTTAGCTTTAATAAATATAGTCTGGTCATAGTACAAGATCGGAATTAAGGTCAACCTTCACCCATCTGTTTACCGAATGAAAGTTTTTTTTATCAAATGTAAAATATTTACAAATATCCCTGTGGTGGATTGTCTAAAAAAATATGGTCAAGACAACTTTTAATAAAAATATCAAAGTTTGGAAAGCTTGTAAACTTTATTTTTTTACTGATATTTTGTGGACAATCATATATATATATATATATATATCTTTATTTGACATAAATCAAAATATAGCAAAAACCGTATTTGCAAAAAATTTCATTCAAAGTTTGTCTTTCAAAAATTTCACTAAAAGTCTTGACCACATTTTTTTAGGCAACCCATTGGAATGATATTTGTTAATATTTTATATTTCATAAAATATAACTTTCATTCGGTAAACAGATTGGTGAAAGTCGATCCTAATTGCGATCTTAGACTATCAATATTATAAGGAAAAATATTAAGAATTTAAGAAAATTTATTAACTTTAGAAATGTTAAGAAAATTTGAAAAATAGGGGATTTTTTTTTCTTTTATATCGATAAAAATCATATTGCAAGGATAATTTTCACCCAAAAATACATAAAACGGGCTACCTTCGAGGTTTGAGCGAGTACTTTTTCAAATTTCGGATAAAATCGTTTACGAGGGGTGATATTTTGGAGCAATTACCACGAAAACTTATTTCAAATCCATTTGCTAGAGTAAGACAATCATGATCAATTTATTCACACAAAAATTTTTATCGTATGGACGTCAAGTCGTCAAGTGTAAATATTTGCGCAATAATATCATGAGTATTCAATAATTGCTGGTTTTAACACCGGCAAGTATTCAACAAAACACAAATATATAACTGAATTGTACCTGGAAATTGAGACCATAATATCAATAATTTTAATTATAATCAATTTTAGGATTTAAATAGTGTTAAACAATAATATTTGTTTCTATTGCATAATCAACTGATAATAAAACTATTAAAAAATTCATTTTCAAAAATATAATAAAACCTTGATTTTTATTATTACACCAAGAAAGTAGGTATAATTATACTACAAAAATGTTTTACAAATAAAATGGCATAATATTTAGCAATTTCAAATGTCAAAAACAAATTTAAAAAAATAAATCATAATTAATTATATTGAACTACATAATTTTTTTTAATTAAAGCGAAAACAAAATTAAAAAAATTTAGAACTAATTAAAAATTCAAGGAAATTAAAACAATCTAACAATAAAAAAAATTTATAATTATAGAAAAATAAATACAACAATACACAAGATGGAGGAGTGATATCAACTATGAAGAAAGTATAGAAAAAATTTTTTTTGTATAGCGTTAAAAAGTGAAGTAATAAAATTTCAAAAGAAAATCTTTAAATAATATGTGACGTTGGATGATGTGTACTTCTAAGTTCAAAAAATTTGAGTCAAACAAAATTTGAGGGGTAAAAGCTGTTGTCAAGCCTAATAGACCTTTTCACTGATTCACTTTTGTGTTTCTCGCAGCTGTCAAGAAAAACTACCAAATAAATGGTTAATGGGCATTTATGACAAAAAAAAGCTGTTTGATAAAGATAGCCGATAGAAAATATTAAATAATATTAATATTATTAATAATTAATTTTTTACTGGAATTCTTTTTGGACACATACTATCTGAAAAAAACCAAGTTATACTAGGAACAGAGGTGTAAAAAAATATGGTATTATTAATCCTAGCACTATAATATAGAGATGATACAAAAGGGCGCAATAAAATTTTTTTGCGCAAACGTATGTTGGGATGTTGGAAAAATCGATCTAGCTGGGTTTCATTTTTAGAAAATGTCATTTTATCCGTGTTTTCAGGAAAAATTGACACTTGGCAAAACATGACCCTTCCTGATATTGATTGGCGACGAAATAAAGTACATTGCCGGGATATTCAAATTATTATTTGTGTAGAGACATTTTAAATGGTTCTTATATTAGTGATAAAATTTGTGCCTTTTTAACTCAAAAAATACCGAGTAAAGCTCGGTCATCCAGGTACTAGTTCTTTAAGATCGTTTCAATTTTTAAAACATTTAAGCATACAAAAGTGGTTGTAATAACAAAACATAAGTTGTAGAACCAAAATGAGAATTTGAATGAGAGAAAAATTCAAAAGCATTTTCTTTTCTCCATAACACAACATTCCCTTAACGATATTCCATTTACAATGACAATGGATTTTGTCTTTTTATGATCATGATGATGATGATACCCTACGCTAACAATATCCCTTACCACCTTCTTTCGCTAAAGACATCACTTTTTCATTTTTATATGTGTGAGAATCGTAGTGGGTGATATTGTAAATGTATGGAATTTAAATAATGATTTAGATTAAATAAAGTATAAACAATAAAATTTGTATAACGAGGGGTTATTTTAACAGCTTAAATGTTTTTTTTTTCATATAGAAAAGTGGAAAAAAAATTGTACTTCGAGTGTGGTACATCGGGTATTGTAATAAAGGTTCAGTATAAGATCTGAGCCTGTTAATGAAGTTTGAAACTTTTGTTGAAAAATTTTATTATTTAATGAGCAATGAAAATTACAAAAATTAAAAGACTTGGAAAGACAGATATGGTCTGAGTACAATCGTAGGCGTTCCGAAGATCTTATATCACTTCCCAGGGCCTCTATTAACAAATTTGCTGCGGCTATTACAGGACACTTGTTGGGCGGAAGGGATGCTGAACGCCTGGGCCAGGTAGTGTATCATGACTACTGCAGGAGCTGTCACAGTGGTGAGAAGGAGTAGATAATGTCTTTCTTCTCTGTCACTGCTCAGCTCTTGCTATGAGAAGATGGCTTACTCGAGCCAGCCTCTCTTTGACGACCTCTCCGACCTCCAGTCCGTCGACGTCAAGCACTCCTGGTGTTCTTAAACAGCTCCAAATGGTTCATAGAGTAGTGGCCAGAGATGGGCCAACCCTTTTTTGGTATCACAACGGACCCTATGGTCTAAGTGTGCCCATCCCAGGACAGTCACTCTAACCTAAACTAACCTAACTTAAAACCTTCGAGTAAAATACTCTGCAGATATTACCAATTATGACAATATACTTTTCATACAGTCAAATAGCCTATTGTTCGTTTATAGTTCTTCACTAAATTGTTGGATCTAGTTTTTGAATTGTGATTTGCAGTCTCTTCAAGAGCATAAACTTATTTCTTTACGAAACAACCTCAAAGGACCTTCAATCCTTATTATTTGTTACAAACACAAAAGCAATCGAGGTCTATTGTTTCCGAGCCCGATTTCTGGATGTAATTTTTTAAATATTATACGGCTGTTGGATAATGTTCATCAAGTAAACTCAGTGTCACAAAAAATGCACGGATTACATAAAATACTATATGAAATCCGTCCAAATTATTAACGCTAGATTATCCATTTCATACGGATCACTAGAAAGAAAAAACGATCCCTTATGTTTCGAACTTAAGACCATAAGTAAAAAAAATGTTACGCATTTTCTCTGAAATATTCTTTTGTCTAAATATTATACACGGATAGAAGCAGATGAAAATATACTAACGGAAAAATCCTTAATCTTATATGACAAAGTTAATGGAAAACTATTTTTTTCGTTTTCAAAAAAACACAGAAAATACTTAAGTAGAATTATTTATTTTTTTATGTCAAGTATTTTCGTAGAAAGAAATTCTTACGAACATTTTCTTTAATTAAAGTATTATACAGTGGAAAAATGATTGTAGATTTTCATTTTGTACATTTTCCTTTCTTTTGGTATAAGCTTTGTATTTTTTTTAACAAGGTGTGGTTAATTGTATAGCAGCTTTGATTATACACAAATTTTCGAAAAAAAAACAACATTTTTCGAAAGTTATCTGTAAATTTACTCCACTTAAAGCTACAATTTCTTTGCAGTGATATAGAACATCAATAGAACATCAGAGGTTAAGTTTACGCAGTCGCTACGGAAATTTTAACGATAGAAACGGTGTGTACTACTAAGGTCACTCAAAGGGGTGTTTGATAAATAAAGGGGTTAATTAATTAACTCAAGTAGAATTAATTGTTTGAAGCTTATTTCAAATTTTGAAAACAAGTTCTATTTTTAGCAGATGATAATGATTTTCTGTTCGCGACAAAATTATATCTACATTATAGGGAAAAAAATGTAGTCCAAATTTTTTTTAAATTCTTGAATTTTTTTTTTAATTTTGTAGTATTTTTGATACTATTTTAGATGTCGCAAAAAGAACCTTCAAATGAGAAAAAGCAAAACCAAGATCACGATTTAATTATCTTTGTCCTGCAGACTAAAAGAAATTCACAGCTCATAGAAAATGAGCTTATAACCTTGAAATGGTTGAACAAAACAAATGGAAATAAATAAAGAGAAAATAGGATTATTATGTAAAAATGACTATTTTTTTTAAACTACTTGTTCTATTTTCCGAAAAAGTCCACGTATTTCCATATAATTCGACAAACATATGTTTTGTATAATAAACATATTTTTTTTGAACATTGGTCAAGAAGCAATTATCCCTCTTTATTGAATTCCCTAGAAATGTGTACAAATTTACAGTCTGAATATGAAAACGGAGGTTTTATTTTTTCTGTGTATATATACAAATATATATTTTGTATACTGTATTTGTATAGGGTTCCAAAAACCAAAGTATTAAAATATCAGAGTGAAAAGATATAATTCTAAGGAGAAAGTTCCATTAAATATTTTAGATCCGATGTAATTTAGCGAAATAAGAGCTTATTTTTATAAGAAGGAAATTTATAGAAAATGAAAATTACTTATTAAAAACTATCATTTTTTCTCAATTGTGAGTACTTTAAGAATTATATTAAGAAAATTTACCAGAATAATGAATTCTACATTCGACAGATTTTTACTGTTTAGACTAAATTGATTACATTTACCTTTAAAACCAGGTATCAAACGACAGCGAGAAATTCTTTGTAAAGCCACGAATATGTCTCGAATATTTACAGTAAAATTGTTGGTTTAGTTATATTTTTGCGTTTTGCATCTAAATTAACCTAATTTAACTCAATTCTAAAATAATTTTTTTTCGTTTTATCGCAATTTTTGCGAGACACGCCTCATAAAAATAATTTATAAACAGTTAACTTACTTGATCTGAAGAAATAATAGAACATGTTATTAATTACTTTATATACAAAAATATTAAAGAAAATTTTAGAAAATGACTTTCGTTCTACAATACTCAACGTATTGTTAAAATTTTCATCAATTATAAAGAATAAGAAACTTTTTGGTATTATAAAATTGTATCATGTTACGTTAATTAACACAGAAGTTTAAAGATTGTATAATAGAGTTATGAACAATTAAAAATTGTTCAGATAATATTTTTAATATATTTTCTTACACTTTTAATAAAATCAACTTCAATACTTAATTGAAGAAAAAAGTTGAATCTTTTCATAACTTCAATTTTGGTGATCATAACTTCAGGTTAAACTCAGTTCAACTATTAATCGGAGCGCCAGATCACTTTTCATAATCGATGGATAACTATGGTTGCACTTGAAATTTTTTTACACAAACCTATTTTAAAGTCTTTATTTTTGAAAGTTCTTAACTTAAACGTTTTTTTTTTTTGGGTGGAATTCATTTTTTTTAAATTTTCCATTGTAAGTAAAAAACATTGTCATTTTCGAGTTATTTACATAGTTTATTGTTTAGGAAAAAGCAAAAATATCCGGTTACAAGGCTAAAAAGCAATTGAAACTACTTACTAGACAAGTATTTGACAGAGAGTACTGGCATAATAGTTGGCGTCATATACTATTTGTCATAATAACTCCATGCTAAATTCATATTTTACAGAAACAGATACAAGCAAATATTTGATGGTTTTTATCTTGGTTGTTTTTTTATAGTTACTCGAAAAATAATTTTTCTCTGCTGTTTGGTACATGAATCAGCTTTTATTCAAGCAAAACACAAAAGAAATCATCGATATTCCCTATTATTAACTTATTCATTATGATATGATTATACACGGTAATTCATGGCGTTTATTACAATGCTGTTTGGCGTTATTTACAATACAGTATTGTAAATAACGCCATATACCATACCAAAATTGTAATAAACGCCATGCATTTGTTACTGTGTAATGTCGGTATATTTTCAAATCTTCTTAAAACGCTTGTTTCCTTGTAATATTTTTTTCACTCACAACTGATTACTTGAAAATGAACTTTATACAACTTGAACTTTATACTTACCAACGAGGGTAAGATTTTGTTTAAAAAGTATCAAGTTTTGAAATTTATTCTAATAATATTCGGTAAAAATATGTTAATGAAAAAAGTATCAAAAAAAAAAAAAAAAAAATGTAGGTAAAGCAGATTATTTGCAAACAAAAGGTGAATGTACGTAAACTGCAGAGTGTTTGTGAAGTGATATGAAAAATTCTTTACAAAGAAAAATATTTACTAAAAGTCTAAAAATTAAATTATTTGGTATACAAACACAGCAAAAATGCGTTAAGAATAAATTTATTCCCACGATAATAAATTTATTATATAGGAAGGAAAAGTACATTTTTGTTTATTTTTAGCATAGGTAAAACTTTAGCAGGTGGGTGGTGAATGTTTATTTATAAAGAAAATAAAAAAAAAATACAAAAAATATTTAAATAAATTTAACCAAATATTTTTTTTTGTTATCATGTGCACGCCCACCTACATTTTTCTTTAAAAATTATAAAAATTAATTTGAGAATTAATTTTTCGAAATATCCTACGGTTAAATAAGAAAAGTCATGCTTCATCTTATTCTCAGAAGATTCTTACATAGCATATTACTGAAACGTTTTTTACCCGACAGTCAAGGAGTGGTTATGTTTTTCGCGCGTATATTCTGTGTATTCGATCGAGGGATTTCGACGATTTAAGTTATCGTTATATGCATCTAAAAAACCCAAGTGTCTTTAGATAGCTGTTTTAAAACTGAAGACAAAATGGCGGATTTTTGGAATAAAATAGTATTACGTTTATAAAAAAAAAATTGACTAAGCCTATTGAGCTAAGTATCAAAATAAAGGAAATTAAAAGCAGATTCCAAAAATATACCAGCATAAGTTATTTGTTTGAAAATAGGGAATAATAAATTGTTTTAAAAAATGTAAAAAGAGAGTTTTTTAGTGCCGGGACACTAATAATCTTTCCAATAATGGATCCGAACTGTTAAAGTCACTACGTAAAATACTGAACGACGGGTTTTTAATTTCTTTAATTATTTAATTCATTTTTCATATTAAAAAAATACGAGCATTAGCAACTTTCGGTAAAGGACTTGATTTTTTTGAATATCTCTATATATTATAAATGCGAAAGTTAGCATGTTTGTTTGTTACGCTTTCACGCTAAAACTAGCGTTTTTAATGAAACTGCTCAGCAATATATATTTCAGAATAACACATGAGACCTGGTTTTTGAAAAACTGAAAATTAAAAAAAATCTTCCATTTACCCTTAAAATTTTAAGAAATTTGATCTATCTGTATGCACATCACAAAATTATCAACAATCAAATCTAATTTCCCCAAACCAAATTTTAAAAAAAAAATGCAATTTTCGTCTCGAGACACAAAAGACTATAAAATTAATATAACCGATAAGATAGTGAAATATTATTGATTTTCACATGAAAAACTTTCGTTTAAAGCTTCATGTATTTTATAAAATAGCGTAGATATGAATGATACATACATACATGTGAACAAATATTCGTATACCTACACAATACGTATGGAAAATTGGATGAATTTTATTCAAGAGTAATTTAATGGTTATTAAACTTTTATGATTTATAAGTAAATAACCCAGGTGTGTTTTTGTTTTTGTTTAAATTTAAGAAAACTAAATCCAATTTTATTACCAAGCTTCTATTTGATGGTATAAAAATGTCTAAAATCAATATTAATTTAAAAATAAAAAGTTTTTTTGTTTTAATAAAATGAGTGGAAGAGTAAAGTAAAGTGGAAGGCATATCATGAGATGAATTATGTAATAAAAATTATGTTTATGTGAAAATAAAATCCTTTTTCTCAATAAAAATAAAAGAGAAAGTTACTTTTTAGAAGATTTTCAAGTAGTATGTTTGAAAATAACTTATATAAAAAAAATTGATATTATTTATGAAGAATTTATAATATACTAGATTGATACCCGCCTGCTTCACTGGGCTTAAAAGTAAAAGCCACCGCTTTATAGCTTTCACCCTCTCTTGATATACAAAGTTTTCAATTTTGTTAAAAATAGTCATAATTCATTGAGTATATCAGAATAGTTGGCCATGATTTGTTTGACATTTACTATTTTAAATTTTTACAGAATTCTTTAATTTATAGTTCAAAATGATGATTATAGATGGACCAGATAAAGATTCATCAATAAACTTCGAAAAAAATTATTTATAGCATTACTACCCCTTGCGAGATTTTTTAATTGATATCCTTACTTGCGAGATTTTTTAAACAGAATACAAAGTCTATGTAATTTTAATTTAACGAATATATTTAATATCTACGCATTATAAAAATTACCCAACCAAGTGCTAATCGGACTCATACACTTATTTATAAA
This sequence comes from Chrysoperla carnea, assembly GCF_905475395.1. Classification (NCBI taxonomy): domain Eukaryota; kingdom Metazoa; phylum Arthropoda; class Insecta; order Neuroptera; family Chrysopidae; genus Chrysoperla; species Chrysoperla carnea. Next base: position 36,194,562 of record NC_058339.1, read on the forward strand.
ATCTCGAAAACATATAAAAAATGAGTCGCTTTTACAAATAAAAATTCCTTATTCACGCCGTGTGTGAGTTTTATTGGAGGCGTTTCCATGGTAACGATACACTACTTGAATTATAGAATTGTATGGATGCATATATAATTGTATGGATTGCATTTATGACTTACATTGAAAATTTTATATTATTGCCTCACAAATTTAAATAAATAATTATGATAACTTACATTCGAAAAATAATATTTGTGCAATTTGATTTCTTATTTTCACAATTTTAAGTTTAATTAATGCACAATGCATTAAGTTTAATTAATTAGTGTTTTTCACTAATTTTAATTTGACATTTTCTATGACATTTACATGTAAAGAATTGCAAATTAGCCATAACAGCCTCCTTTATCGCCAAAATTTTTCACTGGAAGCGCTGGCATCTATTTTATTGTCCCTACCATGACTACGCACACAACGAATAGCAAAATCTCATTAAAAAACTAGAGAGAATTATATAGTGGGTAATATTATGCATTTACCTATACATGTGCAATCGTCATACCTGATTGCTCAACGTCGAAAGTTTATACATACAATGTTGATCATTATAATATGAATAGTTTTACTACATAACCTATTTTTATTATAAAATAAATTACTTGACTCTATTAAAGACAAGTTATAAAGCTTCAACTGACGCGAATAACATTAAAAATTCCCACAAGAGTAAAAAGCAAATACTAAAACTTTTATAATAATCGACAACTTGGTAAACATAATTTGTTAATTATAAAAGGTAATCATAATATGATTTGGATTGGAAAAAATATCCAAACCGGTCTCGAATGAGAACGTTCCGTATCAATCATTGCATTCCAGTCTCAGTATTTTCAAAATTATTTAAACTTCTCCAACTTTATACAAGAAAAAATCAAGCATTTAATCCAAAATTGTACAGGGGCTCGTACATCCTTTCAAGCTTTTTTTCATTTAAGTTTTGTTCTTTTGTCAAAATATTTTATTCTCATACAACTTACACATATTCTACGTTCTTTTCACCTCTCTGCCTCGTCGAGAAGTTTCCTTATTTTTAGAATTTGAAACATTTTAAAATAATCATTATTCCTTTTTTATAAATATTCCCATCAATGTCGCATAGGATAGGATTTAACTTTAAATATCAAATCGAATTTCTAAATATAAACTTAAACCACATTATAAAAAAAAAAATACCAAATTTAAATTAACTTCCAAATTTATAATCCAAATAATTATATGTTTTAACTTTACATATATGCATAGTAAACCACACATAATAACTAATAAGCTATTAAAACAGGTTAAACATAGAATATGTACATATAATATTTTGTGTCATAATATGCACATAATAACTACATATTGTTATTTTAGTTAAAACTTTATATATATTTTATACCTTATTAACATGATGATAACAATGCTAGGATAGGTACAATGAGTACTAAGTGTACTGACAATGTACTAATACTAAGTACATTACACTATAGGATGATTTGCTACAAAGCTTCCGTTATAATACTTCGAAAAAATCGTAAAAGTACGTACTAGCTGATTAATAACGCGCTTATACTAACTTCAATTTTAACCGACAATGTGATAAAATCTTAGAAGTCAAATTTAACCTACTTGTTCGATTAATTATAACGATAAGGGTTCGATTATCTTGAAAATTTGGACACATGTCAATTATTGTATTGGGAGCGATAACAATACAATGAGTAAGAAATGCATAGCGTTTACTACAATGCTGTGATGTTATAGAGACAGATGCATATGGTATCTCTGTAAGCGTAAGTAATACAACAGTATTGAATATTCCACTATAAGCAGTATGGGCCTGGCGCCAATACAGCATTTACTCGTCCGCCATAACTATTACTAATGTTGCCATTTCCTCAATACAGTATACGATATAGCGTTTCACCTCGTAGGTACTGACATAGTGATATCCACAAAAAAAATTCTTATCGAGTATTATTTTCACCCGGATCATTAGGATCGATATTCTTATCTTTAATACATTAATAATATTGTCTTGAAATATTAGTTGTAATTTCGACGGCTAGATGTTGTAGTCGCTATAGTATCCGCTACGCATGCGGAAGGTAGTCTAAAATACATAAATTAATAAATTGTTTAAATTCTATTTTGTAATCCAAAGAGTACAAAATTTGTAACTTAGCGAGACTGGGAAAACTAAAAAAACAGGCTTTACCTATTGTTTTAAAAAGAGGATAATAATTTTGATTGTAATGTAAAATTCAAAGCGTGTGGTGGTCCCTACCTGTCAAAACAGGTAGTTTAAAGAATTGATGTAGTGATTTCTTTGTTTTTTCAACTATATAAGGCGTTTATTTAAAAGCGAAAATTAAATAAATTAGTTTGTTTTGATGATGCAAAAAATCTGTTTTTTAAGCACAAATATTAGATTTACATATCTTAGCAGATTCTGATTCTTTGCGAAAAGTTACTTTACTTTGGAAAATCTTGAGAGTCAAATTTTGAGATTGTAATTTTTACCACAGATTTATATTTTTAATCGAAAAATAATTAACAACCCGAGTAGAAATTCAAATCAGGCAGGCCGGAAGTTGACCCTGGCCGGGTCCGGTCGCAATACGGCAGTTACTACATGGGAAATTGGATTTAAGACGGATCAGGGCCGGATGAATAAAAAGTAATTAAGAATTTTCAGTCAGGATCGGATCAAAATAACTATAGTGGAATCCTAGTAAGAAGATCTTGATTTGAATTCATCCGGGCCGGATCTATTTGACTGAATGAAGCCTTAAATGTGCAATTCTGATCAATTTTTGGTCAGGCTAGCCTGAGTAAAGTCGGAATAAGAAAAACCTTACATGGTTTCATCCGGCCCTGGTCATGTAGTTGTATTAGAGCCTTAACTAGATTATTCTTTTCCGAATTTGATCAGGACGGCCTGAGTATAATCTTAATAAGAAAATCCTGATTTGAATTCATCCGGGCCGGATCTATTTGACTGAATGAAGCCTTAAATGTGCAATTCTGATCAATTTTTGGTCAGGCTAGCCTGAGTAAAGTCGGAATAAGAAAAACGTTACATGGTTTCATCCGGCCCTGGTCATGTAGTTGAATTAGAGCCTTAACTAGATTATTCTTTTCCGAATTTGATCAGGACGGCCTGAGTATGATCTTAATAAGAAAATCCTGATTTGAATTCATCCGGGCCGGATCTATTTGACTGAATGAAGCCTTAAATGTGCCATTCTGATTAATTTTTAGTGAGGTTAGCCTGAGTAAAGTCGGAATAAGAAATACACAAAATATACAAAAACATACAAAAAAAATTTAATGCTTATATTTAATTATAATGACATAACTTAATAACAAAGTATGCTATGATATTAAATGTCAAAGTCAACATAATACAATATTTTTTTGCGAGTGTTTCATGTATGAAGTAAAGGAATTACATACAATTTTTCTTTTTGATTTGTACTTAAGTCAATACAAATCATTTTTTTCTCAATGTTAGTTAATGAACAAGTGATAATATTGGAATCTCTTCTAGTCACATTCCACATATTTAATGATTCTGATGAACATGGATAGTTGTAAATTGGTTTTCTCTTTTTTAGTATTTGCCCAGTAATTGTAATATTATTGTCACCTAAAGAAGTATAAATATTATCAATTTGTAATATAAGCAAAATTGAATCTTGTCCTTTTTGGATAGATTATATTTTGGAAATAACAAACATGTGACTGTCTCAAGTGTTACAAATCTTAACCGAATTTGATCCAGCCCACCACTTCTCAGCATGATGTCATTTCAGAAAAATTGGATCAATTTTTGATCAGTCGAGAACTAATCCGGGACGGATAAAAATACCTCTATCAGGGCCGTAAAAGCATAGTCGATGCGGGCCGGATGAGTGTACCAGCTCCGACCCGGATGAGTGTACCAGCTCTGGCCCGGAGCGACTCAAGCGTTACACAACTTGTCCGAATCTGATCAGATTTTCCACATCCAAGCCGGATAGAACCTACGGCCAATTGGATCAGACCCGGATTAAAATTTCTACTCGGGAAAATTATCATAAGGTACCGAGAATTGACACCCAAGAACAAAAAATTTAAAACAAAATTTAATTTTGTTCCGGCAAAGGATAAGAACGTGCTACCCAAACAGTCTTCTTATTAAAAAAATAAATACTGTATTTGCATTTGTCTTAAATCAGAGACGATGCGTGCTTTAGCGTTTTACGACATTCTCTTCCGTTTTACAAATATTAGAGTGGGAAGTTTTTAAAAAATCAAACAGTAAATGTACATGTAAGATACTTGTGATAACAATAATTAGTGCATTTATTATTAGTGTGACTTGTAAAACTGATGTTTATGTCTTGTTATAATTTTAATCCTCTAGATAGTAACATTTCAAAGCTAGGATTTTATTTACATTTCATTACTAAAATATACAATTTCACCTAATAAACCCATAATGAGATGGCTGTGAACACTAAAAATAGACTAGTTCAACGAGATTGTATTCATTAACTAGCAGTTACATACATTCATACATTCTTACATACCCTATTTCCTTCCTTAAAGTTAGAGAATTTTCATAAAAATAAGTGAAAACAAACAATTGACTGAGTTAATTGTTGAAATACCATATACAGACAGTGTTGATTACTCTGTCGCATTACACATAGATACATGTCACACATATATATCTGATATTCCTATATAATACATACGATACAATTTGCGCATAATTTGGGCTCCTTACGGGTAAACAATAATGTTTACGAAAAAATGTTTTAAACAAAAGTTGTTTATTTTTTTATAAGGAACATTTTTTACATTTAAACTTTTGTTCTATCTCTAACAGTTTACAAGACTCAATTGACCTATGTTGCTCATTTACTAACTCGACCTCACGTGCACTATAAAATTTCAGCTTGATATCTCTTTTCGTTTTTGAGTTATCATGATGACAGACGAACAGACAGACAGACAGACAACTGAAACAGGCTAATTAGATGATTTTATGAACACCTATACCAAAATTTTGTAGTATAAATATTTTTCAACGTTACAAACTTGGGACTAAACTTAGTATACTTTGGAATATTTCATATACATGGTATAAAAAGTGGTACAGTATACTTTTGTCTCAAACAATGAGCACGTATAACAATTTTTACATTTCTTACGTCATTTAAGGAATTTTTGTGCAAAATGTCAGTCAATCAGCCAGTCAATTTCTTCTTTTATGTACATAGATTGTTGTATATTGCAGTATGAAATAACACATCCATTTTGAGCTTATTGTATATACTACTGTTGTTTGGATATGTATTCCAAGTATACGAGATGGTTATTAGACAAGAAAATGTACAGAAAAACTGATCTTTTTGAAAAATTATTTTACTAATTGATTCAGATCATCAGCATACGAAAGCGAGCAGTTGTTGAAAGTGAATTTATATTTAAAAAGCATACTTCGAGTTGTATTCTTAATTTGGTGTACCCTAGAACAACGTTCTGGGTCGAATTTTCTGCTTGATTTATATCCTATCGATAAATGATACACAAACTTCAACTACATTCGCAGATAATAGCGTGCCCTTTCTTTCCAATAATTTGGTTCCAACTGTAGCTTCGTAGAAATCGAATCATAAAAGATGACCTGCTTTAGAGTATCTTTTGTTAGATTATTGCAAAGTGGTTTTTGCAACCCGTTTCTCATTTTTTTAAAACTTGGCCAAAGCGATAGATTTTATTTTTGATAGTGTCCGACCGAAACAGGACGTTCTTTCTAGGTTACCCAAAATTTTTAAATGTAAAAAAATGTATTGTTTACCTACTAAAATTTGACTTATACAGAAAGTAAACACGTGAGAAATGAAATAAAAAATAATTGAAGTACCTATGTGAAAAATAATTTTTTTTTATTTTTTAATTAACAAAACATATTAAGGACTACTAGAAACAAAAATTCGTCAATGGGCCGGCGAACTCAGCTGATGATAACGCGAACCACAAACTCATCCGAAATCAGTCGAAACGCCGCACGAGAATACATGAACACGTTTCAGGAACTGTGGTCGAAACTAGACTCTTTTTGACTAAATTTGGCGAAATCGAACCTTCAGTCGGTCATTAGTTTTTGATTTCTGATTCTAAAATAAGAAAATTTAGACTTTAAATTAGATATAAGTGATCCTGACCCGATCATATTTAGAGTGATCTTGATCCAATCAAGAGAACTACTTTTTCACAAGGCAATGTAAAATTATTGCAAATACAAATTTAAGTTTTCTTCGAAATTTGTGAGCATGTTCCAATCGTCACCACACTACTTTAAATCAAGAAATATAACCTTCAAGAAATAGAAATGGATATAGAAACTTGTATATAAAATGTTTCGATATAAAAACCGAATATAATTTTTGATTGAAGCCAATTTATTTCTAAATCAATTCGTTTGTAACTTTGTTTTATGAGAAACAAATGATGTTTAACAATTTAGCATTACGCTCACAAACAGTTCATTCGTTTTAAGTTATGCTGTTCGTGTGATATGTATAAGTATGGTACGTACATACAGATTTCCCTAAAATGTAAAAACTTATAATAAATATATATTTTATACAGTTGTAAACTAAAACTGTTAAATTATTGTTAAAGTTTACTTTCGTAAAGTATTTTAGTTCTTTTTTGCCACAGGGCGGTCGATCATGTGAATGAATGTTTGAATTTGGTTTGGTTGGTTCAGTATATAAAATACAAATATTTTGGATAAAATATGTGATAAACTTTATTGAATATAGGTAGAGTGTATGTACATTGTACCTACTACTACCTCCCGTCATAAATTTTCTATAAAAGCAAACATTTATATGTTCGTTTTTGCATAGTATGTGCATATATTTTTAGGAAATATGAAATATTCAAAATACGTTTTAAAACTTTATAAAGTGTAAATATTCGGGAACAGTAGTAACGGCCAGTACTGAGAAGTAAACGTTGTAGTTAGTGAAATGAATAGATCTATACGAAGAAACAGTAGCTGAAAAAAAACCCTTCTTTTTCTATGTGCAGACGGCTTTAGAGACTTGCGAGTGCATGTATGTATTACATAAAATGTGGCCGTTTTTTTCCGAAAAAAATAGAAGAAATAACAATATTGAAAATAATTTCGAAAAATTTTCGTGTGCAATCATTTAAATTTCTAAAGGATAACAAATGACGTATACGTTTCGAAAAATAAGACATGACAATAATACAAAGGTAATAAAAAAAACTGGTAATCAAAAGAGCTCCATCACTAAAGTCATATTTCCCACTCATTTAACGTTTTTCATTATTAGATTCTTTTTATTGAAATAAAAATAGAGAAAAATATATTTTTCAAGGTTTTTTTTTTTGAGGGCTGGAAAGTTGATACCCCCAAAAGACATATCCTCGACACTAACTCAACTGGTACATCGATTTTCACCTGCTTGTTTAGTTTGGTGGGGTTTTGGAGTAGTGCCAAGCATGTAATATACATAAGAGAAAAGGGGGTCTGAGAATTAGTTACCCCAAAAAGTATATAATTGACACTGACCCAAGCAACACACCTTTCAAACCTCTTGTTTAATTTTGACAGGCTGTAAAATAAGACTCCTTATATTAGTCTGGCTGAACATCGATCTGTTTTGAGTATAACCGTATATACCGAATTTCAGTTCATTTGAACGAAAGAAGGGTTTTGGGCAAGCCCAAACGTTCGGGAAACAAATAATACAGTCAAACCTGGTTAAGAGAGAGTTGAAGGGACCGTGAATTTTTTCGCTTAGAAAAGTTTCTCACTAATTCGTTTCTGGCTAATAGAGGTACAGGAGAGGTCTGCCTTACTTAGATTTATGTTTCTCACTTATAGAGGTCAAAGTCCGGGACCTGTGAAATAGTCTCACATATAGAGTTTTCTCGCTTACCTAGTTCTCTCTTAATCAGGCTTGACTGTCTACAATATACAGTCAAACCTGAGTATCTGACTGGTATCATGAAACTAATTTATCACACTCCCACCCTTCTACGTTGACTTTCGTAACATTGTAGAAGTCTATACTTTCGGGGGAAATATGAATAAAAATAAAAGAACAAAAAGTAAATAGAAACACGTATTCTTATATACATGTAGTAATTGAACCAAACACCATATATTCGGCATTCACCGCTAACCCAAACAAGAGCATACACAACATTATATTCGTACAACACCGTTTTCCAAATTGAGTTTAATGTAACTTGATGGGTTTTTAAAACTAGGTCAAAACTTTTTCCACTATACAGTCTGTTGTGTATATTCTAAGCAAATATTCATATGTATACCTTTAATCAGACATCATGTATGTATTTACGAATATGTACACGTGATGTTTATCATACTTTCGATGGAAATAAAAAATAAATAGTATATAAGATTTTTCATTTTGAAAAATGTAGTTAGCTTTTTTGATAAATATAAATGATTTCCTTTTTTATAATATCAATTTAATAAAAATTTAAGCATTGCGTTCGATTTCTCTTATCGAAACGTGTCGTGTTTCATACTTCGCAGTATCTTAAGAGCGTACACAATTAGAGAAAAAAAAGATAATATAAAAGTTTAAATGATTTTAAACGATATAAGAAAAAAAAGTATTTCAAAAAACATTTATCCGAAACTGTTAGAACTTCTTGAGCCTGTTGCCAGTAACTAAATAAAGTTAATTGGAAAGCGGCAAGCATTAATTTTAGTTGGTAAATTCATCAGTTTTTGTACTGAATAAAACATGAAAAGAAAAGTCCGATAAATTTTCTTTTTATCATAACTCCGTCAATTTTTATGCAAATGACTTAAACCTTTTTTCATTTTCAAGATTGTGTACAGTACTTTTAAAAGTGTACAATATACTTTTTTCAAAAAACGTCAAATTTTTCTATTATTTGACGTTCAATATTCCGAATTTCAATAGCCAATAACTCGGAAAGTATTGACTTTTCGAAATATTTTTTATGACACTTTTTGTTAAGAATTCATTCCTACATCGATTCCATTTGTCATTTTCACCATATATTTTTCCACCCCCGAGAAGGGGTGGGTCTCACTTCCTGTGCAAGATCGCACAAATTTTTGCTTTTAACTTTTTTAAGTGCGCTTTAAACAATGAAATCGCACAGTTTTTATAAGATTCATTGCTCTTGGATTCCGAGGTATAAATCTTACGGCTATCTACTATAAAAATACTAAATAATCTACAATTATTTAGTATTTTTCAGGTGGGTCTCTTGATCTTATAGTTGGTGATTTTTTTCTTTGAAGTTCGTGAAAGGCAATATTCACTGGCAACATTAACTGAATTAAACTATATATAATATCAAATAATTGACATTGAATTGTTAAAGGTCTAAGAAGGTTTGGAACACAGAGTCATTTTTTTACCACCTATATCATTTCAACGAACAAAAAGGAGTATAAAAAACAATTAAAAGCCCAACAGTAATGTAGGTAGCGACTTATGAAAGCTGAACCAAAAAACAAACAAACGTGATGAGATTACAGAGATTGAGATGGTTAAGCCATTTTGATTTCGCTTACATAGAGCGTCGAAAAAAGTGCTGATTAGTAGACGTACTGAACAAAAAAAGAGAGATAGGCTCAGAACCACCTGGATAAAGTCAGTGGAAAACTATTTTCGAAAACTGAGAATTGGAACTGCAAACGAGTAGCCGAAGAAGCGATGGAGGCAGATCTTCTAGGGCAATATCAAATCAAAATTCAACTAATGGTTTTGATATTCAATGAATATCAAACTCTCATATGGTAAATATCACTAAAGTTTTAAGAACCATTAAAAAAGAATAAATATTTTAACAAAATGACATAAATTTACAATTTAAAATGAAATTATACGAAAACTATTTTCCATTAAAAATATACCCAAATAAGTTAAAAGTTTATTGGAAATATATCAATATTTTTTTTTAAACACAGCTAATTCTCTCTTTAAATCGACATAGTCTAATTGTCTATTCAAAAAATATCTATAAAAGCTATTAGAGTTATTGTTATTTTCCAATACATTAAGCATCAACTTTTTTTTTACAATTGATTTACAATTTTTATTATTCATAAATTCAAAAAATCATAATATTTATAAATAAATATGATGAATATTCGATTAGTTACAGTCGAATAAGGTTTGTGTTTCCTGGGTACATTGATTTTTATAGTCAATTTGTGGATTCTCCGCTCATTCGAATGGTTATAAATTTAATTGGAATCCCGTGGAAAAAACAATTAAAAATGTAGGTTCGTTTATTCAAATATACTAGTCCGATACCCGCCCTTTTCATTGGGCTTAAAAGTAAAAAATACCGATTTATAGCCTCCACCTCTCTTGATGTGCACAGTTTTCAATTTTCTTAAATGTCAAATAGTCATAATTCATTGAGTATACCAGAAAAGTTGGCCATGAATAGTTTGCCATTAACTATTTTAAATTTTTACAGAATACCTTAATTTATGTTATTTAGATCTGCTCCATCTATAATCATCATTTTGAACAATAAATTACAGATTTCTGTAAAAATGTAAAATAGTAAATCAATCAGATTAAATTTTATTTTTGTATTTTTCTCAAATATATCTTTATAAATTATAGCTCATGTGTTATTCAGAAGTATGAGCTATATTGCTGTAGAGTTTCATTACAAACCATTCGCTAATTTTAGCGTGAGAGCGAAACAAACAAACAATCATCCTTACTTTCGCATTTATAATATATAGAGAAGATAGAGATGTCATTGAGTGCTTACATAAAAATTTTGTCAGTTATGCATTAACATTGTCTATATTTTTCAATATACAGGGAGGTGTAGAAAAGTGTACGAATTTAAAAATGTTGCAAAACAAAGTGCCATGAGCTTTTCAAATTATTTTTGTATCACCTTAAACAGCTAAGAAATAAGAGTTTAAAAAAATTAAGGATAAAATTAATGATTTAAACTAGTTGTGTTAATTTTTTAAGTAAACTCAGTAAATTAAGTGAATGTGGTTTCTGTATATATTCAAAAAAGGTAATGAGTGCCTACGCTTGTACATCATTTTGCAAGTGTGTTTTATGTCATAGCACTGCCAATGGGGGATTTGAACCACTTTTTGTTAGATCCGTTCTTCCAATGGCTTTACAGAGAAAAACATGACCTACCTACTACTTTATCATAAAATTTTCTTAACCAATGTCAATATTGATTTGACTGATTGACACAATAAATTTTCATCAGTAAATTTTAAATACTTTTTATGTAATTTATATAATAGTGGTAAAACACTAATTTGGAAAAATCGATGGGTTTTTTTTTACCATGATTTCAAAATCGATCACTACCTTGCCTTTAGTCCGTGCATGGGGAGATTTTTCTAACCTTCAGTTTACTTGCTCGATTCTTCACCCAACGTTTACGATCAATCAGGATTGTTATTGGTTGCTGTCGAATTAAGGTTTCTGGATGTATATTCTCGTAGATATATAATTTTTATATATAATTCTCACGAAAGAGGATTAATTATTTTTAAGTGGCTATTAACAATCATCATTATACTTTATTACAAATGCCATAATCAGCTTTTGGTGATACAAATAATTGTACATCCATTTTAATATTACTACCACTACAATTTGATAGCGCATCAAAGTATTATTATTTTAAATATCTCATTACAGTAATAAATCATACTAGATGGATATATATTTGATATTTGAATACAACCATCTAAATATGTAATTTACACAGTGTTTTAAGATGAAAATATCGACCAAGCTTGTTACAGAATTTTATGACATGTTGCGAATTGTCTCATTTCTCGATACAAAACTTTCTTAAAAGTTTTTTTAATAAAAATAAATACTCAATAAGAATGAAATTTGAGCCAATTAAACGAGATAATTTTGATTGAGGTTCCTTCTGATTGATATTCAAGGATCTTCTTAAAGTATGCTCGGAAGCTTGCGCACCATTTTGATGCCCTATATTAAAAAGTCATAGACCTCTCTCACTTCTTCAATTTACAACGACTTTTGACAAGGTAATTATTTTTTTAGCGATCTTTTCACTGCCTTTTCCAGATCATTGAAATATTTTAGAAAATTTGCTTTACAATGCCAGACATTGACCCAGCAAATATTCACACTTTTTTGAGATTTTTCAACAATTCACTCAGTCAATTGTTTTTTTTTTCACTTCTTTTATCTTATTAAAGCAAGATGAAATTCCTCTGGAACCTGAGACTGGTTGTCCTAATTGTTTTAATTTGTTGCATATTCACGAAAAAGTTGCGAAAATTGCTGATTTTAACCAATTTAGGAAATATTTTTGCATATCCTTGCAGAAATATAATTTATAATTGCCATACAGTTTTGCTGTTGCTCTAGATATTATTCGAATGATTAAAACAGACAGAAATTTAGTTTCTTTATTAGCGACCATCCTGCATTGTCTAATCGATCTCAAATGCAAGACGTATTTCACCCCAATCTATGTTCAACAAGTAAAATAATGTCCAAAATTGAATTGGCATAAAAGCGTCTCTCAAAAACTTTAATAGTTCTCACCCCAAAATAGATACCATGCTTAATAAAGCGTTATTTATTTTTGCTAAAGTAATTACCATCAACCCTGAAACATTCTGTATATAAAGTCACAATAGTGTAAATGATAAACGTTCTATACCTACCTAGTAATACTCTCTAAACGTTCTCTCTAAAACTTAGATATGAATGCTGCTGGCAATGCTTTCGTAAAATTGCTTATTACGTGATTATTATTGTAGAATAGGTATTATGAACGACTTATTTAACCAAATATTATTCATATTATTATATGAAATAATAATATATGTATATGGATGGATATAATCAGTTTTGAAACAAGATTATGTATACGGATAATATTTATGGAGTTGTAGATAACTAGCCATAGATAGCTAAGGAAAACTTTATACTTTATAGAGAGAAAATGAACGGTCTGGGCGGTTAGTAGTAATTATTATCTTTTTGATTGTGTAAGCAGTTAAATTTTGGTTAGTTCAAAGTGTATATCTAAAAAAAAAAAATTGTATGTATGTATTATAATCTCAGTATGCAAATTTTGTATCTAATTTTTGTAATCCTAGAAATGTTATAAATTGTAAAGTTTGACTTTTAGCTTCACCGAATTGTATTAATTTTTTAAACACATGCTGTATGTTAGATAAGATTAAACAAGAGCAATTTAACTTATTATACGACATTATTTATACGATTTCCATTTATAGAGAAAGTTTCGATTATTCAACAGTAGAAATTTAATAAATTTTTTATCTCTATTTCAAGTTTCTTTTATCTATTCAGAGGGTTCAACATTCAAAAACCAAAAAAATTATAGCGCAGAAGCTGCGTTACCTAAACGAATTCCCTCAGAGAGAGAATTTTCTACTTTGCGCATAATTTATATTCGTTTATTTGATGGTAATTTTTAAACCTCCGAACTAAAAAAAAGAGTGTTAAAGTTTGACCGCTATGTGTGTGTGTCTGTCTGTGGCATCGTAGCGAGTAAAAGATTAGGGTTATATACCCGAAAAAACTAAAAAATTTGCGATGATCTTCAAAAACAATTCATTCAGTTTGGAAAAGGCATGAAATATAATTTTAACATATTAATAATTACTATGGAAATGAATGATCAAATAAACCTGGCTCAATTCATTTCGAGAAGTGAAATGGTAAAGTAATTAGGTAATTCAAAACAACAAAATCAACTCAAATATTTCAATTTTAATTAAAATATTTCCAAAAAGTGTTCCCAAAAAATTATAGGTCTCTAAGTATCCTTTTCATTTCGTCTGATGTCCTTGACCATCACTTTGATATTGATTTAAGAAGGGGTGTTTTAAGTTTAAAATGTTTATATGTATACTTCTATGTGTTTCTCAGTGGCATCGTAGCCCCTAAACGGTCAAACCGACTTGATTGAGAACATTTTATAGCTAAATTTCCAGAAATCGGTTTACAAGAATTGAATCGCATTTGTCGGGGGTTTCTTAAATTTTGTAAATTATTACTTGTTACTGTTACATAAAATATTTATTTGAGCGAGTAAATATTTTTAATGCATTTTTCAGAATACATACGGTATATAGTATATCGTATTGCATAATATCATAATATATTTGTGTGTTAAGTTCGTCGGACACATTTAAATCCGATTAAGTTTAAATAAATAGTAACTAGTATATAGTTATAGATAGTATAAAACGAACAAGAGAACTTCGAACGATTCGATGAGTTTCTACTATGTGTTGACTGAGACTGGTAGAAAATAGTTTTCACTTCATGAATCGTAACCAGAATCTATTATATTGAGGGGATAGAGTGAGTAGTATATGGTATGAACAAGCATATAACGATTCTAAATAATATACAATTTGTTCATTCTACTGTTGTCTTTTATATAGACAATTATTATTTGCCTTTATCGAAAATTACTACACACAGTTTATAGTAATTGAATTTCAAATGCATGCTACAGTAGTCTCGATAATTGGAATACTTGATCACCGGAAACGTCCAGTAATCGAAATTTTTTTCCCTGTACGAGTTTTTCACTCCACTATCCTCCAATAACTCAAAAATGATCTAGTTTGTTTGAATAGGGAATATTCATGTAATTTTTTTATATTTTTAATTCATTGTTTACACCGTTATAACAAAGAAAAAAATGTAAATACTGTTTAAAAATGCGTTAAGTGCAAAAAAATATTTAAAATAATTTTGAGATGTCAAACGCAGTCTTTTGGCGCTCGCTGTTGATGACGTATTAATATGTGACTTGCCAATTGGTGACAGTTCAATGTATAATTTATACTTTACAAAAATGAATTTGCAACACAGAATTTACACTCGTTATTATTAAGTTTTCTAATAAAAAGTCGTAGAGTAATATAACTCAATGTAATACCATACATAATATAAGTAATTGATACCATACAGTATGTCAACGAATTTGATAAGCCAATACTATGACGTTATGTCCGTTTCAAAATTTGAATTTCCGTTTTAGAAATTTTGATTTTCCCTCACTGAATTTGCACTTTTATTTAAAATATAATTTCGAAGATGTAGAGTCTTCATTTTACGCTTATTTTAAATATTTTATATGTATAATAATTATTAGATAAAAACACGTTTTTTTATATTTAAAAATGGAATACATTTTTTTTTTGGAATACGAGGTTTTTATTATACGAAGTCGACGATAAGAGGTCAAAGAATTGCATCACCTGATTGTCTACAATTATAGATCTGATATGGACACAACATTCAAAATACTGTCAGAAAATGTATCATTCAGATTTTGACAATCTGCAGCAGTAGTTTTAGTAGCATTATAGTATGAAATATTATAGTCCGGTATTCAAAGAAAAATTTTACCGACAGTTTGAAACATTTGGAAAAACTTTATTTCTAAATTTCCATGTAGATCTAGAAACGGCTCCGGCACCTAATAAAGCTGGAACAAACTATTTTTTAAATTTGGCTTTTTTATGACGGTTCTGATTTCATTTATGGCGATCAATTTTATTGAAAAATAGATATATTTTCATTTTTTAAGTTGAAAAATTGTTTTTATCGGTTATAAGCGGGCTAAAAAATTAATTATTTTCAAATTTTTTTTAATTACCAAAAAGAGTACAAATAAATTTTTGAGACCAATTAAATGATCCTAAAAGAATTCAACTCTTTAAATAAACGTGTGAATTAATTTTTAAATAAATTAATTAGAAAGAAAATAGTTATTATTTTTCAACGGAAACAGGCTCATTTTGCTAGGTCTCCAAAAAAACTATTATTTCCCATAGTGAAAAACATTTCCCAAGAGTAAAGAACATTTTTTTGAAGTTTTTTACAATTTAATTGTTAATAACAATTAAATTTCTCTTCTATAAAAATGATATGTTGCAGTTTATTTTATAACGATAAATTTGGGGTTTATTTGAGTACTCTATGATCTGGACTAAAATCAGAATAAAATGTTTACTCTTTTTTTATATATTGTTAAATAAACAAACGAAGCCGATGTCTGATGGAAGCAAAACCATTTTTCCCGAATTCCTGACAAAATTTTTGAATAAAATACATTTGTTATCTAATTTTTTTATGACGGAAAATTTTAATTAGGTAGGTATATGAGCATAGGATACCGGACTAATATTAGAACACCAGCCGTTGTGTTGGCAGTGTTAAGTATTCCTTTCTTCTTCAACTAATTCAGCTTTTTAGTAAAATGGTACACAGAAAGTGTATGTACAATGCAGAATGTGGTGGTGTGGTCGTTTATAATAGTTATGAGTAGATTTTGGTGTTGAATATATTAAGTTTCTCCTGCTGCCTTTTGTTCCTAATTTTCAATAATTATGACTATGATGATTTTATTCCCATTTTACATACACATGAGCCAGAATTTGTCACATATATATAGTGGATATGGATAATTATATTTTAACCACAATAATTAATGTGAATATTGTCATTTCAATATTACCTTTGTAGAATATTCTCGAAATTATATTGTCTAGAGAAATTGTGTTAGAACTTAGATAATATCGTATTCAATAAATAATTCATAAGCATATTGTGAAAGACCTAAATATTGCGACTTAATGAAATAGATTACGTTCGTTCCATGTGTGTGTTTCATATTATATGTGAATATTCATTTCAAAGCACAAAAAATATCTATAATCATTAAATAATGAACAACAAGGCATCTTATATGTTATTTTTCTAATATTTTTCCCTGGTTACCCGATATCTTCCTAATTCCTTTATCAATTTTCATGTTTTAACCCCTCATTTTAAAGCTTATCATGCAGGCTTATAACGAAAAATAGATACACGGTCTATTAACAAAAAATAGACTCACGGTAAAAAATGTACCGCTAAGGAAAAAACAGTTTAGAAAAATAATATTAAAACTTAATTTTGTTACTCACTAATATTCCTTTTCTAGCATGTTTTAGCCACGGATATCGAACTGCGAAAAAACATGTTTGTCACAACTGAATCTTTTATAGATTCGAAAAACTTCTAGAAACTTTACGTGTGTCAAAAATATTTTTTCTTCATGAATTTTCTCGGAATTTTTAGTAGGCTGAGTTTAAAGTTCAGATTTCAGTTCAATAAATTAAAAAATGTGACCTATCACCCTGTAAATCTGTCTAAAATTTCAAATCGATATTCCTATAAACAACGAAAATAGGATGGTGTCTTCATCCTAAATGCGACACATTGATATTTTTTTTTTTTTGCTTTGTCTGACGTAGCTTCTGTTTGACAGATTTTCGGAACATTCTTTATTCATATTTTTTAAATAAATCGAATGAAAGTTGGATAATGAAAATAATTCAGAGCTTGGTAGTCTAATTTATAAATTGAAGGCCATTGTACCTCTTTTTAAAATATTTTACTTATTAAAACTAACCCCATAAAAATCTTGTGAAAAACAAGCTTTTTATAGTAGTTTTATTATAATATGCAAAAAAGATACATCACAAGGATAGATTGTAGAAAAGCTAATTGTATGCAGGTTATTTAAAAATGAACATCAAGGGAATTTTCTTTATTCTTTTTTTTTTTTTAATTAATGTTGAATTTTAAATATTTCAACCTAAAGAGAAAATTTATGTATATTTACGTTGTAACTGCTGTTTGAGTGTTGTAGCATGTATAGCCGACGTTATAAGTAGGTACACTGTACCATCCATTGTAGGTGTAAGGATAGAGATTAACAACTTCAATGTGTAAAAGGGTCACCAACGAATTCAAATGACAACACCATCCTTTTTCTTTAAATTTCCATATTGTATGTCAATTTTAAGGTAGTTTGAGTGATAAGGAATCATCCATTAATTACGTCAAACGTTAAGGGTGACGGGTCCAAGAAATGTGACATTATGTGACATGGATAAGAGGGAGAGACAAAAGCTTTGTGACGGCCCCTAAGAGTAAACGCACTTGTAGTGAAATAATAATAGACTTAAGACGTATACTTTTACCCGAAATCCAAAAATTAAGAAGTTATGTGCACTATTATCTCGCCAAAGACAATAGTCAAAAGGAATAAACTTAATAGTTTTTATGGTGACATTTGATTGTTTATGTTTCAAATCGTAATATTAAGATTAATTCAATGGCTACGTTTATAAATCAAAAATATGCCGATATTTACTTTATTTACGGATATTATGACGCAAATGCAAGAGTTTATTTTAAGGTCGAGACGGTCAATTGACTTCAAATTTAGACGGTAATTGTATTATAATAAGCACGGCAACTACCTTAAATAAAAAAACTTTTAAAAAAATAATTTATACAAAAAATTTTTTCTTAACTTTTTAAAAGCCTTCTGTTGAAATTTATCACTAACTTTGGAAATATTTTACTGAGAAGAATGTGATTATATAACTTTGCAATAAAAATATTTACATTATTTGCGTGTTCTAGTTAGGTTATCGGCGTTGTATGTAGTTTGGTGAGGGTTTTACAATTTTTAAAACCAAACCCTGACTTATGGTCTATCTCTATATTATATACATATGATAATGGTACCGTTTTAAAAAAAATTGCAAAAAATCGAAAAATTTTTGTTATTTCCAATTTCGACAAAACTCAGTATATAAGGTAATTTTGACCCAAAAAGTACAAAAATCGGGTGCATTTGTTGACTGATCGAATAGTTTCTGAGATACGGGCTTAAATTGATCCAAATATTGCGATATCTCAGAAGCTCTGCATCCAATACTAAATTAACCCGATTTTTATACTTTTTGGATCAAAATTACCCCATCCACCGAGCTTCATCAAATTCCGAAACAAAATTGTTTTTTGCGTTTTTCTCGATTTTTTCAAAGGGGAACCCCTTAAAATAAATGTCAAAAATCGAAAAAATTTTGTTATCTCCAATTTCGATAAAACTCAGTATATAAGGTAATTTTGACCCAAAAAGTACAAAAAATCGGGTGCTTTTGTTGACTGATCGAATAGTTTTTGAGATACGGACTAAAATCGATCCAAATATTGCGATATCTCAGAAACTCTCTTTTTTCAAAGGACAAAAAATCTAAAAATTGTTTAATCTTCAATTTCGATAAAACTCAGTATATTGGAGTAATTTTGACCCAAAAAGTACAAATATCGGGTGTATTAATTTTTTAATATTGTCAATTGGGCCTCTTGGGGGATGAATTTCCAAAAATCCTTCTTAGTGCTCACTTACGTTACTTAAGTAACGTATGGAATCTAAGAAATTTCAGGCATCTAGACTGAGCGGTTTCAGCTGTGCGTTGATCGATCAGTCAGCTTCCATTCTTTTAAATTATAACGTCCAAATAAACACTTAAAGTTTCTTAATTACAAATAAATACTTATTATTTTCTTAATTTGTTTTTCATTATTTTACAAATGTACTTAGAAAATACCATGAAGTAATGTAATGTAAATACTCTTCTCAGTTGAGGATAAAATAGAAAATTGAATTTCTCTTTTATAGCAATACATAGAAATGAGAAAAGCTATTATCATTTAGATGAAACAATTTATTAATGTAATTTGAATAACATATATACGTTTAGCAAATAATAACAGATAAAATAGAAATTGTGAAAATGATTTTTGTACGGTGAAGAAACATCGAATTGTCCAGTTTTCCTTTATTCTAAAGGTATAATCACATGGTATTATTCATTATTTCTTTCTAAGATTAAAAAGAATGGCCGATGTTGAGTTTCCTAACTTAAAGAAAACTCCACAAAAAGAAATATAATGGTATATTATTGGCTGAACGCACGCTACGATGATAGGTTAGGTTAGGTTATATTGGCTGCCCACGAAGCCCACACTTATGCTATAGAGCCCATTGTGATACCATATATGTTTTTTTACCACCTTTTCGCTGATAATTTCATTTATCAGCTCCTCAATTTCAGAGGCTGAGTGCACCTCCTTCATGCACATACCATGCACTACACCAGCCCATCACAACTATTATTTAAATTAATTTTGTTGCGACTGTGAGAATCGAACCCGCTACCCTAAGCATACCGCGGACAGAATTGGTTACGCCTTAACCAACAATAGGGCGACACGCTACGATGATACACATGACTTATCGTACCTGGAGTGCTTTCAGTTTCCTCGAACTTTAGCACAATGATGTAAATTATTTGCTCATAAGGATGATTAACCTTCCCGTAAAAGTCTATACACAGTTCTTACAAAATTGTTATTTCAGTAGAATAAGTGAACAATTTGAACCGTGAAAGAGCCTTCCGTTACTTGTTTATGATACCCTTATTGGGTTTCATAACGAATTTTATGGTCTAAGACAGCCACCATAATTCAACCTGACCTAAATTAAGTTAAATAGGCAAAACAAATACACGCTAAAAACATGATTTTTACAGTTTTTGACTCAAAATTATTGTATGTAATGAGTAAATAGAAAAAGAGACAATAAGATTTCTCTCTTTGAAAAAAAAGGGGTTCATTTGGCAATCGAGCGATTATTATACGAAAGCTAATATGAATAAACAGAAAGTCTATATGAAGCTCTATATTTTGGTAAAATTGTTAGCGGGTTTTCGAGAATTATTTATCAATCAAGTGTTCAAATAAACTGGATTTTAAGATTTTTTTGGTTTTCACCCCTCATCAGAGACACAAATACCTTTGAGTATACTTTTAAATGTACCGATAAAATTATAAAAATTACGTACGTATCATAGTACAACAAAATTAATGCATAGTTTGTTTGTAATTTGTAAAAAACTGATTAAAACCTCTAACTACCTTCCAAAAATGGACGCTGGGTGCGCCCCTGGGAGGACTTTTTTTACGAAGTTTTTACAACCTTATAAAACTGTGGAAAATTTCAAACATTAATTTTTTTTCTTTTACATAGTTAGATTACAGTGATATTCCTGACTTTGTGTGTGTGACCACTTTGTTATTAAAAATGATGGATACAAATGCAATATAACAAATTCTAGTCAATGGCACAATCCATGCGAGGAATATAATAAACATCAAGAAACATCTAACCTTTTCTGTATATTATTGAATGCATTGCAGTGTGAATATGAGCATTACAATGTACAAATTTTCAATTTCATTTCATTTTCGAGATAAATTTAAAAGATCAAAAATTCACCTAAAACAACTTACTTACAAACCTACATTATTAAATTGTATTTCATTGTATTGTGATTTTATCTTATACAATCCTCTTGTTTTATTTGAAATAAAACAAGAGAAAAAAAAAACAGTTCCTAACATAATTGAAAATTTTCGTGAAAGGAAAAACACAATGTTATAAAAAATAAAATATAAAAAGTTAAATCAAATTATGTCAAGTGGTTCTTGTTTGTATTGTAAGTGTATTAAATCTTTATGTGGATGAGTCCTCGTCCGTCTGTCTAACCCTCCATTGAGTGTTGATTTTCTTAAGGGTGTAAAAAACAATGGAAACAAACCAACGAGGGTATGCAAATATCACAATTGTTTAAAGCCAAAAAGTTATTACAAAAGCTGTACCAATTTTAATTTAAAATTTACTATGCTTTATAAAAATTCGATACAAATTTATTCATAGGATTTACGAAGATTGCGTTATAGTGCAGTGCGTGTTTACAAATAATGGTTTTAGTTGAATAACAAACAGGAATACCTCCGGATATTTGACGCCCATGGGCTCAAACAATGTTGTGGCTTTTCCATAACAAACTACAGACACAATAATCCATACAAAATTTAAAAAAAAAAAAACTATTTCTAATCCTTTTATCTTCCCAAAAGAGTATTGCACCCTTGTAGTTGAGGTAAAGATTTTAACACATGTATGGAAATTTGTCTTATTATGATGCTCATTTTTTATTTAAGAATAATTCCTTAGATATGGCCGTAATTTTGATAGCCGAAGCACTGTTGAACAAAATATTTTTGGCAAGAGTCTTTTTGGAAAAGATTATTTATCATAGCAAGAGTATATCACATGCTTTTTAAAAATTTGATTCCATTCATAAAATATATGCAACATAAAATAATTGATTTGCAGTTCGATAATAATTTTGCTGATCAAGGAAATAACAAAATAAGTAAATACGAAGTAATAGGTTCAATGACTTTATTAGTATGCTGCTTGTTATGACGTGTTTAGAAACTTATTATCCGATAATAGCCTCTTAATCCGTCAGCACTCGTGTCAATCGTTCGATAATCCCCAATTAAATATTCTTTAACTTTGTAAATCATAACCTCTGCATAATTTTATATAAGCACTATAGCTAATTAAAAATAGTTTGATTCCAGCCCAAAATTCAAGCCCAAAAATGGGGGGAGCAAGCCACTGCCCCTAAGATTTTCAGAAATAAGCCTTCTATTAAAAATTGCTCTGGCGCTCGTACATCCTTAACAATTTAAAAAATACATTAATTAGAATTGATTCAAATAATAGAACGAACGAAAAAGGATGCACATTTTTTTTAAAATTTATTTGACAATTATCTTAAATGAAAGTACATGTTCACGTCTCCTTCTCCACACTCAGTCCTGCGTCAAAGCGTTTTTGTTCTAATTTTAAAAGTACAAATAGTATAACCACACGGATACAGCCGCAATCCAAACAACTAGGAATAGCAAAACACATTTTAAAAAAAATGACAACGTGTATAAATCAACCTTAATAAAAATATTTTTCCAAGATAAAATTTTAAATTTATGTATCAAAAACAACATGAATAATAAAATAATTACTATACACAGTTTTTGGAGAATTTATCAACATCTCAAATATTATAACCTCGTACTAGAATAATGCTATTGCTAGTCAAAAACGGTCCAACGTATAAAAAAAGTTTTCAGGCAAACAGTATTTCAGAAATACGTACCTTAGTGCAGGGTCAATATTTATAAATATAAGGTATTAAATAATTATTTAAATAGTATTTAATCGATAATTAAGTGAAAAAAACCACATAATAGACAGGGTCAATCGTGAATCCTAGTCTATCATGCGGTTTTTTTCCATAATTAGTCATTAAATACTACTTAAATAATTATTTTATATCTTATATTTATAAATATAAAGCACCCGGAAGTAAAGCACGTTGAGCTGAGCGCAAAACATTCTGTGCCCTCTATTTCAAAAACGATTCAACATACAAAAAAAGTTTCAGGCAAAATTTGTAGAAAATTTTATCTTCTACAACTTTTATAATAAATGCTAATACAAGAAGGCAAAAGAAACGAGATATTAACAAAAAACTAATTTTCAAGACCATTGACCTTAAATATCTAACGACGCGAACGCGTGATCATTTGTGACTTTTGAGTCAACATTTGTACTTTCAAAATAAAGGTTTGTACAAAAAATTAGCTTATTCCGTTAGATTCCGAGATTGTTCGCTTATTTTGATTAAGATGATGATCGGGTTAGGAGTTTTACAACATTTTTTGGTAAATTTATTTATTCATCCGCAAAAAAATACGGTAATCTGTAAGATCTTTAAGTTGAATTGATAATAATGAGAACATTGAAATTTAAATTATACTGATTTCATTTTAAAAGAAATGAATTTTTGTTTTTTTTAATTCTTTACTAGCGACCCGCCCCGGCTTCGCACGGGTGCAATGCTGATACTAAATACACTACAGAAAAACTGTGAACGTTGTATATAAAAACATAGCGGCCCGCTCTGGCTTTACACGGGTATAAAATATATAGCCTATGTGATTAAAATCGATCCAGTAGTTTTGATTTATTCATTACTGCCCGTGGCCCGCACGCGTTAAATTTGGAGTAAAACTCGTAGGGTTCAGCCTGCGTTTGCAATGTATGCGGAAAAAATGTAATTATTTACGACATCACATTAGAAACCTCAAAAATAGCAGTACTTCTCCACTATTTAATGGATGTTATTATACATATAAACCTTCCTCTTGAATCACTCTATCTATTAAAAAAAACCGCATCAAAATCCGTTGCGTAGTTTCAAAGATTTAAGCATACAACGGGACATAGGGACAGAGAAAGCGACTTTGTTTTATACTATGTAGTGATATTTATATTATAACATATCTGTCAGGTAAACCTCATATTAACTGAGACAATATTTTAGTTTGACTTATGTAATTTACCGTTTAATTTTTTATGTACTCTGCACGAGGTTAATGTCGGGATAGTTCCTAACAAAGTAAGCCATAGCTGCATACCTTCCCCTTCCTTTCCCTTTCCCTATCCCTTTTAATGACATGTTCTGTACAATATCGTATTGTTTAAAAAAAGAATGAATAACTTGAATTAAATGGAATTGAATCTTAACTCGTAATTTTGTATGTTGTTCTTTAAGTGTGTTCAATATTCATTCTTTTTGAGTCCATTTTTCACAAGGCTTTGCGATTTTCACTTTGTTTTCATCACAGCCACTATCAAACCAACTAAAGCGATCGTCTTGTTTTTTTGCTCGCTATCTCTCAAAGATTTACCTTTCCGAGTTACCTGTGCAGGTTTATTTGACAGGTATATCGTACCGTGTGTGGATTTTTCTAGTATATAAATTCTACTGAACTGGGAAATCTCTCGACTAAACTGGGAAATATTTTAATAAGAAATACTCTTGTTAGGTAAACCAAATAACAAATTGTCTACTGTACAATATTTGATCTGTACCCATAACTAAAATTGCTGTGGTAAACCTAAATTAAATTCAAACAATGAGAATACCCACCACACATAAATACATTCATAAAAAACCACAAATACTGCTGTTTTTACACCTTTATTCTGCTGATTTAAAAAAAAATTATTTTTTCATAAATATAAAGACGACGACTATTAATATATAATTTTTTTAATTAGACACAAATTTATGTACATAATTATTTTAAATAAAAATTTAAAAATTAAAATTATACCCACCCACCATATTAAAATATTATAAAAGAACATGTTTTTTCATTACTTTCATTAATTATTATTCATTGTTTAAAATGGAAAATATTTAGTGGGAAATATGGAAATTAGATTCTCAACGAGTATAATATATTATCATACGATTAAGAAACTTGTTTATCAGAAAACTAGCTGTGAACTACCCGCTTTGCTGGGCAACATCCCCACTTGCACCCCTCCCTCCACATTTCCTTGCGTGGGATAACAGTTTTGTAATGTACACGTCATGCCCTTTTATTTGATACCCCACTTAGGTATATTTGTAAAAATTCGATAATTCCTTCCCACTTTCTCGCTACACCTTTCTACCCTCTGAAGGTTAAAATTAGATAAAAACAATAGATCTTTGAAGCTGGTTGTATATCGTGTCAATATTTGAGCTTAATCTATGCACAACTTTTTTATTTTTTGAAGCATATCCCTTTCAACCCCTATTTCAACCCCTTACTCTACTATAATATGGATGTATTATACATAAAAACCTTCCTCTTGAACCACTCTATCTATTAAAAAACCGCATCAAAATCCGTTGCGTAGTTTCAAAGATTTAAGCGTACAAAGGGACATAGGGACAGAAAAAGCGACTTTGTTTTATACTATGTAGTGATTATTTCTACTAAGTATCTAACACCTTTTCACTACAAAATTTTCAAAGTCCAGGACTTCCCTTCTAGGAAACTTGGAAAATTTTTCACAGCAAGGTATAAGTTCAAATAAATATATACATATAAGCGAAATTCCACTGATTCATCACGAGATCTCTGAAATTATCATCCGATTGACTTAAAATTTAGTAAAGTAATTCATTTCACTCACTAAGAACGAGTTTTTGGAAATTTTACTCCTAAAAGGGTGAAAAAGGTGGTGAAGTTTTGTATATGGAAATCCCATGTAAATAACTTTAGACAAATACAGATCAACGTTTACTAAAATGTCAATGTTACTAAGACTTTTCCAATTTCTTGTGGTTTATAATATTTACAAAAGAGTGTTCTAACTACCCTTCTCATAAGCAGCGGTAAGTTAGGAATGATTCTTTCTGAAATTGAAAATCTGAAACTATATTTAATCGCTTTACCAAAAATTTGAAACATTATAAAACTTTATACATATATTTTTAGTCGGTAGAAAAGTCGAGAAAAAAACAGCTGATGATAGAAACGCGGATTTTTTTTCAAATTTCTAAAGGAAACTCATAATAAAAGAATTCCTTAGAAAATCAAATATTATAGAATTAATACATATTTGATTCGGAAATACTAATGGTTACGGTTCTGTAAAATATCAAAATATATTCTAAATTTTTTTTTCGTCTCCTGAGCGGATTTTCTTTTACAAATTTCTAAAGGAAACTCAGAATAAAAGATTTTCTTAAAAAATCAAATATTATAGAATGAATATATTTGATTCATAAATACTAATAGTTACGGTTCTGTAAAATATAAAAATATCTACTAAATTTTTTTTTACTAAAACACACTGTATTTTTCACGTATTGTATCTGGTATTTGCAATATAAACTTATACGCAAGAAAACTTGATTTTTCTAAGCAAACAAAGCAATTTCATTAAGAATTATAGAATGTTTCCAGCAAAAGCAAAGTGTGAAATCAAAAGTGTAAATTACGAACCTCGGAAGTAGCCATTCTTGGATGATATTTCAATTTACTTTTTGAGTAATGAACCTTAAGCAATAAGAAGATTACTTTAAAGAATGAAAAGGAATTATAAGCCTTAATCTAAAATAAATGTAAGTATCTGCCTGACTGTTGGAATATTTTGGAAAAGTGTATGTACGCAATTTAACCGAAAGGAAGAATGATAAAACTAGCTTTCGTGAGAAAGAAAACTTGTTTATAACTGAGGGTCGAGTGCTTCCTACCATTTTTTTACGATCTAAAAGACAAATATAACATAGAACTTACCTCATTTGTAATCATTCCACCATTATAAAAACTTTTCTCTGTACAAATATATCCTAGTAAATATAATAGTAGTCCCATCATGGTGAATAATAATCCCAATAAAAATAGGGATCGTCTTGCCCCAGCTGCTCGTGGTACCAGTTTTATGAAACTCATTTTTCTAGGGCTGTTTGTTGTGGAGTTTATATTAACTGATTTGCTATCACAATTCACCGACTCACTATCAAATAAAGTTTTTTTATCCTCCCTTGGGCTATTTTTGTTTGATGATAACAACTGAATTTCAGCATAGCCTTTCTTTTTTATGACCGCCACACTGTCAATTTTTGAATTTCTTTAGGCCATGTAAACCCTGTAAACAAAAAAACAAAAATATTAAAATAGAAATTGGCAGAAGATTATAACATAAAGTCTTTTTGATCAAAATTTACATTGACGATAATGAATGAAAGGAATTATTAAGTAACCTTTTTGCAAGTTGGTTTTAATAAGTAGGTAATCATTTGAAAAATAGGTTAAAAATTACTATGGTTACCAAAGTTTGCAAAAGTACTTAAAAGTAATAATTTATTCGGCTACATTTCAGTCAAAAATCAAACAACAAAAATTCAACTGCGTGCCATGATTTGGGCGGTTAGCCATGGCCTTGTCTCTCTGGCCTTAATTTTTAAATATTATGTCATTTCACAGAAATAAAATCTCTATTTCAACGATATTAAGCCAGAAAATTGCAAGCCAAAACCAAGACCTAACCAAATCTTCAATATTTCACTTTTATTTTAAAATCTTACACAACTGAAATCTTACTCATCTCACTCATCACCAATATACTTAGAAGGACAACCTCCTTTGCCCGCCATACACATATAAAATGAAAGTTTCCAACAATCATTTTGTAACCAAAATACCACAAAAACCGCATAAAACAGAAATGATTGATATACAATTTGAACATACTTTTAATAAATCAAAAATCTTTTACCAAAAATCATTTTAATTAAATTTCA
This sequence comes from Chrysoperla carnea, assembly GCF_905475395.1. NCBI lineage: Eukaryota > Metazoa > Arthropoda > Insecta > Neuroptera > Chrysopidae > Chrysoperla > Chrysoperla carnea. The sequence goes on from NC_058339.1 coordinate 36,222,583, forward strand.
GCCCATGTTGGAGTAAAATTATTATACATTGAATAATCGTCGTATATACAGGATGTTCAAGAAAACCTACATGAACTGAATCGTTATAAATACGTGAATTCGATAAAAAATTTATCTCATAAATTCCGTATAACTTTCGCTAAAGGTTAATACATAAGTGACTATGTTCATGTTAACTCAGCGATGCAGAGTTTGAGTATGTAAAATTTTAATCTGCCATAAAAACTATAATTTTGAAAAAATAATAATGAATATCGATAATTTATCGTTCAATATCGTTCTAATATCTTTCGAATATCATCATCAATCTCCATCGACGATGATATTAGATCAATTAAAGTTGTTAAAAGAAAGAAAAAATAGAAATAAACTAAATTTGAGAAATTGGTTTTAAGCTCAGGTGCCATCTCTTGCTTTGCAAAAATTTCGAGAGATTGTTACAGCTTTTAATTTTTAATTGTTCCAATAGCATAAAATTTATTTCGATATTTAAAAATGGGGCACCGTCCCCTTATACTCTAATAATTACAGTGGTATTTGAATTCAGTTTTTGGTTAGCTAGACAAGAAAATCGCAACACGTCTATAATATAGTTATTGTTTGGTTCTTTTTCCTGCCAGTTTTATAAAGTACCAAATCAATACACTGTAGTTTTTTTTTTAGATACTCTGTATGAAAGTTAAAATTTCTTGAAAACAATGTTGATTATATTATTGGACAATATGTATCTGACAAATTAACGAAATTTGATATAAATTTGTCCGAAAATTGATACTACAAATTTTAATATAAAATTTTAACATCAAAGTTTACATTGTAACATATGTGACGATGGTTTTCATTGTAATTATATATTTAGAAAACACAGCTGAGCGAAATACCACAAACAGTATGTTATCCCGACCGAAACACTTAAATTATAAATTTCTGTATGAATGCGAATTACTCGTACAATTTCTAAAAGTGATAAAGAACTTGCACTCGCGTAAACAAGACTAAATTTAACCGATGTTCTGGGATAATGAAATTTCGATTTTCAAGATTTTTTTTAAATGACCCTCCCGATATTTAATATAAAATGCATCCTTTAGTTTTGTAGACTAACCATTTAGAAGGTAGGATTGTAACCACTAAAAAAACATTACAATTGCTTTAATTAGCATCCATAAGTTTTTTGGATCGCTGAATTCAAATATAATTTCAATACTTTCGTTTTGTTTTTTCGTACTTAAAAGGGATATCCCGCTAAAACAAAAAGAAAATTTAAAAATAACGGAAAATTGGTAAATATTTTGGCTCCATTTGGAGGTATGCTTCCTTAAATACGAAAAAGCTTTAACTTATTTTCAGCAATTTTTATGTTTTTAGGGGGTAGCAATAGAATTAGTAAATGATTATACATTTATTTAGACCATATTTGATTGGAAACCAACCAAGCCGTTTAAAAAACCAAATAAATTCGAAATAAATTTTACCATTCGCCAGGTGATAAGTTCAACTAACTCTTTTTAGAGGCACTTTTCGAAACAGAACGCCATTATTCAACTCAGTGTTAGAAAAATTTCTTTTCAAAATTAGAGTTTTCATCCATGCTTAGACCATTATTTTATGCCCAGTATTTTATATTAAACGATACAGAACATTAAATGTTTTTTTTTTTTTTTGTATTTTTTAAATAAATTTTTTATGCTATAAATAAATACAGGGTTATTCACGTAATTCGACACGATAGATTAAGGCGAAACTGCTTGGTTTAAAGAAAATTTTTATTTTTTGATAAATACAGGCTTATTGGCTGTACATTTTAAAATATTATTTTCGCAATATACATTCTGAAAACGTTTGTTATCCATGGTAAAGTAAAATAGTTATCTCTAGGAAAGTTGATGGTATTTGAAAAAGAATTACATTTTACATGTTGTTGACATAAAAATACGGAATGTTCTATTTAAGTTTAACAAGTTATTACCGTTTAAAACTTGTAATTCTTTAGTCATAATTTTAGGCTATCCTGTATAGGTAATTCAGTTATTCATAATGGCGAAAAAAAATTCAATCAAAAGTTAGTAGACACCAGTCACTCTGGTAGCTCAGTTGGTTAAGGCGTAACCAATTTCGTCCGCGGTATGCCCAGGGCAGCGGGTTCTTAGTTGTGATGGGCTGGTGAAATGCATGGTTTATGAATGAAGGAGGTGCACTGAGCCTCTGAAAATGAGGAACTGATAAATGAAATTATTAGTGGAAAAGGTGGTAAAACACATATATGGTATCACAATGGGCTCTATAGCTTAAGTGTGTCCTTCGTGGACAGCCAATATAACCTAATCTAACCTAGTAGATAACAAGTTAAATTTGATTTGAAAAAAGAATATGAACCTTGAGAATTTATACGTTAAAGTAACTACTAAATTTTCAGGAAATACAGAATATTTAAAAAAACCGCAAACATTAAAAGAGATTAACCTTAATAAAATTAACTTTTATTTGAGCGACCAATAAGTTTCCATCTAGTTTAGCCCTTCTTGGTTTAGCCAAAACCAAATTTTCTTAAAATCAAGCAGTTTAGCCTTAATAGTTCTTGTTGACTAACGTGAATAACTCTGTATATACAAGTAATGAAACATACATTAATTTAAAATTAAATGCGTGTATAAAATAAATGTATTGTTGAATATAATAAAAATTCGACAAACAAAACAAAAATTATTTTTAAAGTTACAGAATATATTTTGTAATTATGAAAAAATACAATAAAATGAGCTAAAAACATTATCGTATGTAGAAAATGCAGTGATACATACACTTACCCACCCGTGTTGACAATTTTTTTTTAAAGAAATAATTTTTTGTATTTGTTTATGAAGTAGAAATGTAATTTATTTCAAATATTCTAAAGATTATTTTTATATATTAAATAAAAATTTATGTTTTGGATGATATTTTATATAACGGTGGAGAATTATTCATTAATTTATGTTAGTTTACGCTCAATTTATTCTCTTGTTAGATCTCTTCTCGATTCTTTGAGATGTATTCTGTTTGATTATTACAGCGCGGAGCATTGTTATTAATAAAACTACAATCCTTTCATCAAGGGCTAAGCCTCAAAAAATCCGTTTAAGGTTGATCGGACAGGACAGTGTACTGCAATTTTACAGTACTTTCACTTTTAATTTTTTTAAACCAGATATTCAAATACACAGCTCATAGAATGTTAAATGCCTCATAAAAGTAGCAAATTTGTTTTGTCCGAAATTTTTTTGTAAAGTTAATAAATTCGACGGAAATCGAATGCAAAAATTATTATTCTATTGATATTCGCTATTGATAAATGGTAAGTAATCAGGTGACCTAAATTGGAACTACTGAAAAAGCGGTCCACATCCTGTTTAATGGTACAAATTTTTATCGCCAGTTGGCGGAATTTATCTGTATTGAATTTGAAAAATATTGTAAGTACAAGTATTGCTATCTGGTAGTCTAAATGGTAACTACTGAATTCGGATCTTCTTCTTATTTGAATTAGTACGAATTATTATAGCCAGTTGGCGAGTTGCAACTCCCAGTTATCAATTGGCAGTGTTATTATTTCATGCACTGAAAGTTTTCAGAGAATTAGGTAAAAGGAAGTACTTAATGGATAAAATACACTACCAAGTTTCGAATTTGTTACCTCTCTGGAGTATACTTATCTAGGACAAATAATTTCTCCCACTGATATGATGTCCAAGGAAGTCGACAAACGAATAGCAAGTGGTTGGAGAACGTTCTGATCACTTAAGGAAATAATGAGGAGCAAAACACTAAGCCGCAGAATTTAAAAAAAAATTCGACACGTGTATTCTTCCTTGCGTTACGTATAGGTGTGAGTCTTGGGCACTCACTGAAAAGCATCGCCTGAAAGTAATAAGATGCCAACGAGCTATGGAGAGAAGTATGTTTGGAGTAAAGCTCAAAGACAGAATCAGAAAATCTGAAATAAGAAACAAAACAAAACTAGCCGATATTCTCCACGTATTGATCACCAAAAATGGGGTTGGACCGGCCATATGCTACGGTGTAATAAAAATAAGTGGAGCAAACAGGCTATTTTATGGTACCCAAGAGACAGCAAAAGAAGGGTCGCCCAGTAAGAAGATGGAAAGATGAAATACGCCTCACTTTGGGACCTTATTGAACAAAGGTTGCAGGAGACAGAACACAGTGGAGACAGTTCGAGGAGGCCTATGCCAAAAGGCACACCTAATTGAGAGATACTATATAAACTTTTAAGAAGAAAGTAACCTACAATTCGGAAAAGAAAGGCTATTATTATTATTAACCCCTCTGATTGTAAAATGCAATCTGTTTGCTCGAACACTTTCTACTCGCATAATGTTCTCTGACAATAATTTTTTCATTTTTTTACAATAAATGCGCTGTGTCCGTTGGTAAACACACATCATATTTAATAAGTTTGATATGTCAGTATATTGAATCTGTATACGCTGTATTTCCGTTCAAATCTATTCAATATACTTACCTTCACCTTGTTGTGTATTATTTTTATTATTTTTCAGAATTTTTAAAAAATATATAAAAAAGTAACACGAAAAAAAAAAGAATAGAAAAATCTCATCACGCTTTATGATTTTCTTGCATCGTTTGATACAATTTTATACCTATGAGATGTATACAATAATGTAAACACTTACTCAGTAAGAATACCAAGTGTCTTAAAAAAAGAGACCTCGTATATTACGAACTTGCACGCGTTAAACTATAAGTTACATTGAAATGTAAGTAGGGAAAAGTGCTATATAATGATCCCTCAGGATAAAATGTTTCCTCGTTGTTTTAAGTGAACCATTAAAGCCATCTGGTAAATTTATGGATAACGTGATGTCATCAAATTTTTCGTTCGAGAAAGACTTGTGGCGATGTTAAGCATATTTTGTGTTTCGTAAGTAAAATATTAATTTTACTGCTTATGATCTACGGTAAGACAATTAACGTAAAATTTATTATTTTGTGTTAGTTTTCGCTGACTGTTTGTTTTACTCTGGGCTTCTGTTAACTTTTCAGTTCATTTTGATAGACGTAAAATAAATTTCAAGGTAAGTTTTTATGATGATATTCAAATATGTCGTTACGCATAAAATGATCCCTTTTATATACCTACGTTAACATGATCCCCATTTTGCAAGCAAAATTAGAATAGGTAAAATGATCGCCCATCATGTGGCCACATTTTGAAGACACTTTGTACAATGTACATAAATTTTTAAAAGCATACACATCACATCACATCATGATAGGTTGTTAACGGTAACTGTAAAAATGTACTCAAAATATCATCAGTGATATAATAATTTTATATAACAACTTAATAGCAATATCACATGTATTACTTGAAAACTATTTTAAAGTTATAGAAATATATAACGTAAGTAAAACCTCTTAAGTTTGTACACAATACGAGTATGAGGTGGGTTGAATGCATATGCTTTTTAAGATGTATAAAATTTAATGTAAATTATTATGGAACAGATTTATCATCACACATCTTATTCATGTAACTTAAAACAAAAAGATGCTATACTGCAGTATGCTGCTGTAATTGCTACAGAAGCAGTTGCTGTAATTGCTACGGAAAATTATCCTTAAAGCTGGTTTTGAGAATAGCTTCCTGTGTTTTTCAGCTCAATAAACCAAACTTTTTCTATAGAAATAATTGTTTGGTGTGTTTATTGACTTTTGCATTTTGCATTGCATTTTTTTCATTGGCTTCAGAAAATTATCCGAAAAAAGGTCTACATGGTTCAAAGCGGAACTGTTTGGTTTAAGCCCCGGCGCCATTGTGGCTTTAAATCGTAAAGTAAATAAAAAAGAATCAATTAATTTCTAAGAGATTTTATAAACGTCAAAATAGTTTAAAATGCTAAAGTAACCCGAAATTTAAGATATTATTGATAAACTTCTTTATGATACAGAAATCTGTAATTTACGGTAATGTCAAATTAAATTAATTTTTTTTAATATCTTTATAAATTATATCTCATGTGTTATTCTGAAGTATTAGCTATATTGCTGTATAGTTTCATTAAAAATCATTCACTAGTTTTAGCGTGAAAGCGTAACAAACAAACAAACAAACATGCTTACTTTCGCATTTATAATATATAAAGATTTCATTCCATTTTAGTATCATTTGACGAAGAGAAGAATATTCTGACCATTTGTTCCAACAATAAATAATTTTGGTACAAACCCAATATAAATGAATGGAATCATTTGTTTAACTAAACAAAAGAAATAAATATATAAAATATACGAATTTCGATTATTTTGAGAATAATATCCGATAGTAAATCAAATCAAGTTAAAATAACAATAATAATAATAGTATTTTAATAAAATTTGTTTTCAAATCATAACATTATTACTATAATACCTACAGAGTGATTTCAAGAAGTTTTCATTCCAATATTTCAAAAATGGAATAGAAAATAAAAAACGAGGAAAGAAGTATCTGCTCATTTCAGGAGGAATAAAATACATCATTTAGGTTTTCTATACGGGAACGTTATGGTAAAATGCGGGTCGACTCTGTTTTTTTTTAAATAGAACTTCATATTTTTCTAGCAGATTATTATTCTTTGTTGCAAAAGAAGGACTTTTGTGGGAATTTTTTCCCTAGATCCCAACTTTTGATACTTGATTTTTTAGATATTGAGATAAAAAAGCTTTAACCATTACATACTCAAAATAATAAATTTTTTACACACTTTTATTTTTTTTCGAAAAACAAATAGCTTTTTTACGAAATTCTTTTTTTATAGTTTTTAGCAATAATAAACCGTAAAATCAGCCAAAAGCGAGCTGAAAATTGAGGTCTACAAAAAAAAAGTTTCAAATAAAAGTTGATTTCTTTTCGACAATTAATAAGACACTGCTAAGAAAACTATGTAGTTCCAATTAAAAAAGATACATGTTACATGAAAACGTTCTTTTATCAAAAAAACTAAATACATACTGCATTTTCATTACCCTTGAAAAAGAGCACATATACATGCTTCTTACATTTTTTGTGTTTCTTTCCGTTTTCGAAATATGAGAGTGAAAACTTTAAAAAAAATCATTCTGTATACGTTTTATGTTCAATAAAACAAAATAATATTCCCAAGAGAAATTTAATAAAAAAAAAACCATACACAAACCTAAATATAAGTAATACGATGGAATACATATGAAATATAAATTATATATTTTTGACGGGTAAAATTTAATAAAATAATATTACGTAATATTTTAGGATTCCACCAAAATAATTTTTCTTTTTACATCCTTGAATAAAGTAAATAAACGTTTGTAATTAGGAGAAATATTTCCACGGATACATCATTTTTATCCAGAATTCAATTTAACGTAAAATAAGCCCTATTTTGACGGTATTACTATATTAGTAAAGGAACCAGATATAAAAATACAATGTAAAAAACCAAAAGAATGTATAATCGACAATTAACAATAATACCAAAAATACAATGATCAAATGTTTATAATTACATGCTATAATCTCAGTGGTTTAGTTACATAAGATAATCACATATTTATAGTCCTTGGTCTCTATATATATTTAAGCTTTATAAAATTAAACCTGTTCAAAAAAACAACGTGTAACAGATATAACGTTACCAACTAAACAAACGTTTACGTTATTTTATGACATCTTGCATCATACAAACGATGCATTACTGTGGATTCAATTTCATATGAATTGTATGCATTTTTATTTTGGGCATACTACGTCAAAAGTTTGTTTTAATTCGAATAAGTTAAAGAAAAAAGTTAAAAGTGTCCCAAGTGGATTTTAATCATTGAAAAGACACATATCCGAGAATAGGCGCTAAATTTAGGCGTGTGCTCGAAACTAATTCAATGTATAAAAGTTGTTTGAATCTGATAAAATTATTTTGCCATGATTTTCAGGAAAAATAGTATTATACCATGTATATGAAATATACCAAGGTATACTCAGTTTAGTCCCTAGTTTGTAACGCTTAAAAATATCCATACTATTTTTGGTATAGGTGTTCATAAAATCACCTAATTGTCTGTCTGTCTGTCGTCTGTCCGTCTGTCATCACGATAACTCAAAAACGAAAGAGATATCAAGCTGAAATTTTTATAGCGTGCTTAGGACGTAAAAAGTGAGGTCGAGTTTGTAAATGAGAAACATAGGTCAATTGGGCCTTGGGTCCGTAGGAACCATTTTGTAAACCGTTAGAGATAAAACAATGTTTAAATGTAAAATATGTTTCTCATTAAAAAATAAACAACTTTTGTTTGAAACATTTTTCACAACACAACATCACTGTTTACCCGTGAGATAGCGAACTATGCGCAAATTGTATAGTATGAATTATATGGGAATATCAGTTATATATGTGTGACATATATGTATGTGTAATGTGGTAGCGTTATCAACACTGTTTATACATGGTATTTCAACAATTAACTCAGACAATTGTTAGTTTTCACTTGTTTTATCATAATTTATATTCTAGATTCGAAAATACTATATGGAATGTAAAAATTATATATATAATTTTTTTCTTTGCTATAAATTTTGTATACATTTCAAAAGTATCCACCCTTAAGAACTCTTGACTTGATGTGATTGTTTTGAGTGTTCAAAAATGGTACCAAGATAATTTTAGATTTCCTCCATTCACCCCGAGTAACATTTACTTGGTAATTTCAAATGGCACTCTCAACCTTGCTTACCTATATATCAAAGTTGAAAGGGCATAAAATTCTCTATTTAACCATGATAAAAAATTGAAATTGAACGATTGGTTCTTAAGATATACAACATAAAAAAAGGAAGGTAGCCAACCTATTTTCTTTTATCTTTAGAAACTTAGTTTTTAACTCCAATTCCTATTCTTTGAGACATTGTGTCCGTTACAACCTGTATTATTTAGATATAAAACAGAATAAATAAATATATTTTGTATAATGACCATATCAGGAAATACAGAATGCAATTTGTAAATAAACATACTATAGAATTAGTACAGTATAGAGTATAGACTAGAGAGAGGATATGTTGTTTATTTAAAATGATATAAAAGTGATTATATTATATATTTTGTTTCTATTATATCAGATTTAGTTTGAAAATGTAGATACATATTTATATGTTTGTTTGTTCATATTTGTAATTTCATATGTGCATGGATGATTTTTATTCATGTAATAACTCAGCCAAATAATTAGCTTTTAATATCAAATGTTTACTGGCGATAAAAATATAAAATGTTTATTATAACTCTATTTACAGATTATAATAGACAACTATTCGGAATTATCATGGAAATAGGCAATGCAGTCATCGAAATAACAAGAGGAATATACGGTAGAGAGACAGCAAAAACCAAAGGGTACACGCTATAAACCAGAAATGCGGTGTTCTGATTTTTCGAGAACAACACACATTTCTAAATTCAAGTACTCAAACTAAGCCATTCAAAACAAATTTTGCAAGACATCTTTTTTGTTAAATACACGGTAAGAAATGCATGATGTTTACTACAATGCTGAACTGAAAAAAAATTCTTTATACCAACCGATATGAGGTTGTCTCAACCTCCTCGCGAGATCATATATGGCGAATGGTACCACGAATGTGATACAACTACCGTAAGGAATTAGTGGTGAAATAGACACAAACGCATGAGTTGTTTGTATGAAAGTAATATACTGTCTAACAAATTTTAAATATTGTTGTTTTGAAATGCAGCATAGTTTTAAACAATCTTTTTTTGATTGGTTCTACCACTTATAAATATTATAACAAAATACTAATGAACAAGTAAAAAAATTAAAGGTTTATACCTGCTAATCTAGGATTATTTTAAAAAAAATTGATTTCTTCAAATCGGATTTGCACCAGCGACATATGCATTACTATTGATTTTATTGTCCTAAGTCTACAGCTAAACCAACTGCGCTGTCGATGCTTGTTACATATATACTGAAAAATATTGTTAATTTTATAAAAATGATCCCTATATGTTTATTTCAAACTCTCTGTTAACTGGTAACAACAATCTTAATGAAGTTGGCTCAATCACATATAGACTAGACATGATAGATATGTGATCATATTAACCAAATACTCGATTTAAAGCAAACTTAAAGAAATTTTCTTTAGTAATGATTTTGTTTATTTACCTTCAGTGATTTTGTATCAATGAATTCATATTTAAAATTCAACCCGATTCTATTGTAAATAAAATAGAATTCAATACTTGCATTTATTTAACTAGCGTTGCGTATTCGAAAATTTGGATGAAAAATCCCAAATTTTAAACGATAATTTTACAAAGGACCACTTATAAATTGTTAAAAATTTCTGTTTAATAAATATGAACAATTTTAACATATCTGCTGGCATACATTACATTTGATATAAATGTAATATAAACATCAAGGTGGGAATTTTCGGTGGGACGATAGATTTTTCAAAATAAATTCGAAGTTATATTGCTTTTTTTATAATGAATTTCATATCCCACCAGACTAGAGAATGTTTAAATATGGAATTTAATTGGTTTTTATGTCAGCATATTACTGACTGTATTCCAAATTGAGTGTCATTTGATCTGAATAAAATGATTAACTCTTGTACTAATAACAGAGAGAGTATTGTTATAAAAATTAAAACTATTATTTTTTTACCTTTATCTATTTAATTTCACAAATCTCTTATAATGCCTTGTAGCTGTATAGCTTTATCCATGATTATTATTAAATAACATACCTATAGACGGATGAAAAAATAAGTAGACTATACACGGCGTTCGGTTATTGACTGCAGATCGTTGGCTTACAGATTAAGGTCATAAAGACGAAGGAAAATGTTATTTACCAATTTTGGATCTGAGGCCTAGTTTGCGAGATAATTAACAAAATAAATTAATAAAATAGTAAATAGCTTTATCGAAGTTATTATTGTCACTTGCAAAGTATTTTAATCCTACAAGATGCTTGCAAAACTACTTTTCTTGTAATTTTCTTTATCACCAGGCAGGTAGAAAATGTCACCAAAATGACCTGTCTTTTTTAGAATATTTATTTTTAATACTAAACAATACCCTTCATAAATTTCAACTTGCCTCAAACATATTTTTTGTATTTATTTGCAAGGTACTTTTGTAAGCATCTTGCAGGGTTAAAATCCCTCACAAATGCTTGTTTATTTTCTTCATTTTTCATCATTTCAGTTTATTTTGAAAAAAAATTACAAGTTGGCACAATAATATTTTTGGTAACAAAAAGTTTTATATGTTTGATAATATAGGTGCACTAAAGATTCCGCTACCCATCAGCCAGGTGTGCATTTTTGTTCTAGGATATTATGAGGGAGGTATCTGGAGAACTTAGAGAATGAGTCAAACATCAATCCAAAAGTGTCTACCACTTCTCTTACTAATTATGCTAAACCACTATTTACAAAAAATGAAACACGAAAAGGGGCTAAGGTTATACGTTAAAAATACCTTACTAGTGTATTACCAATCTATATTTTGTAGGATTGGTTTTTACGTGCCCGAAATACCAGTTTTTTTTACCTAAAGCACTGAATAAAATATTTATGTTGAATTTTTAAAAAAAATTTTTTATCTATTTAAAGTTTTCAAAGAAATTAGACACAAATGAGCAGCCAACTTTTATGGAAAAATTATATTCGAAAATTTTTTTTTTCCTTCAAATATAAATTTCATTCTAATACTCATAAATTTGAGATAAATTGCATTTTACTTAGTTCTCATGTGGACTATTAAAAGATATGGAACAATAGAGAGAATACATAATTTTGTATGCCAAACAATTGTAGAATATATAATTTATTAACAAACTTTGTCGCCAATGTCACAAACATTTATTTAATACTATGGGTATGGTATGTTGGTGTGGTCGTAATGTAATTTTAGTTTTACTTCATCAACCTAACAAACTGGCTTGTGAATACATATTGATCCATGGTGTAGAAATATAAGGTATGTTATTTTGAATTAAGGCAAGCGGTTTTTCAAAAAAGTATTCCTGATGGTATAAGATCCCATAACAGAAAAAGGCATTCACCGAACACTTGAAAATTATAAAGCGAAAATAGCTAAAAAGTTTATCACGCCCGCTAGCCTTATAAAAAGTTGTTCTTGTTATTTTTTTAAAACTCTTTGAATTTAGCAACAAAAAAGATTTTTTTTTCCAAAACACCTGCTGAAATTTACAAAATTTGTAGTAAATAATGAGCCATTTAAAAAAAAAATAACAGTCCATTTCCGATTGTCCGTCTGTCTGTCCGTCAATAAACACGATAACTCAAAAACGAAAAGATATCAAGCTGAAATTTTTATAGCGAGCTCAGCGCGTAAAAAATGATGCTAAGTTCGTAAATGAGCAACATAGGTCAATTGTGTCTCGTCCGTAGGATGTATCTTGAATGCCTCATCTTGAAAGAAATTTTTACATCGCGCTCCGGACAAAAAAGTGAGGTCGAGCACGTAAATGGGTAACATAGGTCCGTTAGAGAAAAAACAGATGGTGTTTCACTCCGACGTGATACGAAAAATTCCGGCACCCTAAAAATTAAAAATTGCAACTTCCCAAGTATCGAAAATCCAGATGTATGGTATTTTATTGTAATCTGCATTCTTCGATGTTTATTTTGAAGAATTTAATTTAAAATAAAGTACACAGAAATTACTTATTTGACAAAAGTACAGAGGAAAAAGATAGAGAATGGAAAATATGTGTTGCATAGAAATATACAGAACAACATACCTTATATCGCTATTTGCACCATGCGTGAGTTTTATTGGAGGCGTTTCCATGGTAACGGTACACTACTTTAATTATAGAATTGTATGGATGCATATATAATTATATGGATTGCATTTATGACGTACATTGAAAATTTAATATTATTGTCTCACAAATTTAAATAAATAATTATGATAATTTACATTTGAAAACTAATATTTGTGCAATTGGATTTCTTATTTTCAAAATTTTTAATGAATTAGGCTTAATTAATTAGTGTTTTTCAATAATTTTAATTTGACATTTTCTGTAACATAAACATGTTAAGAACTGCAAAATACTCATAATAGCCTCCTTTATCGCCAAAATTTTTCACTGGAAGCGCTGGCATCGATTTTATTGTCCCTACCATGACTACGCACCCAACGAATATCATGCATGGTGTAGAGTGTTGGTTTTTTTGTATTTTCAAAACATTTCACTACTTCATTCAGTTTTCTCGTCCATTGGTCACAACACATTTTATGTATTGAAAATGTAAAACAATTGATATGCATGCAGTTGTAATTAATTTAACAGTGTATTGAATTCAACTAAAACAGGCGATAAAAACTAGTGAAAACAACAATAGTTTACTTTAACAATTATTCGAACTCAGTTGGGGATGTTTTCGCAATATATCTATGAAAATTGAGTGTTCGAATTTATTGAAATAGTCGACATGACTTAACAAAAGTGTTGACATAATATAATGTGAAAAGGGGGCATTATAAAAGCATCCATCCATCAATGATTCGTAAGGTTGTATTCTGTCCCGACGAGAAGTATATCCAGGCGAAATCGAGTCGTCGTCTAGAACGAGAAATGCATTATCTTCTGGAATTTTAACTACTATGCAGCTCTTCGCTACTAAGCCTGATATAGTGCTCCAGGATATCTCATCCAAGACTATGTACGTCATCGAGTTCTCTGCGCCCACAGAAACGAACATAGTCTCGAAGGAGGAGCAAAACGGGCTAAATATCTTGATCTCTTACAAGAACTACGGCAACTACACCCTGGCTACTCAGTCAAAATGGTTGTCCTCATTTTCGGTTGCCTTGGCGGAACTCATCTTCGCCATCTTATCTCTGCCATATAGAATGCTGTCATCATAGGCACCCTTCGTACATTGAGATTACATCAGACTGTCTTCAAGTAACAGCCCTTGAAGTTTCTTTTATTTTTCTTTCAGTAGGTTCCACATCACTGCGGTGCAGGGACGGAGCCTGTTCGACCAGGACATCAGACAGACTAACGTACCCCCGACTCGGAAAACAGACGAACCAACGGACGTCGCGTGGACTGACGAACATACTGACTACATGGTCACAAGTCAGTGAACTTTCTTCAAAAGACGTAGCTGCCTTGCGAAGATGAAATTTTATCGGCAATAGATTGAAATCCTGGTGGTATGGAAAAACAGTACAATTAATATTTAACATTGAAAAAGGTTTTATTTTATGAAAAAAACAATAAACGTACAATTTTAAACAATTTTATTTTTAAAGAAAAAACGGGTGGAATATTGGTTACAATTTATTTTCAATTTAGCTTTAAGAAAATATCAAAGAAAAAAAATGAATTTTTTTAAATGTAACTAAATCTGATTATAAATACAATTTTAAATACAATGAATATCTTTCTTATTTTAATATAAATTTAAATTGCAAATTTATGCCATAAATTTATTTTCGACATATTGGTTTTTAAATGAACCAATTATAGAATTCTAAATACTCATTCGTAAAGTTGAGAGAAATAAAATAATTTCCGATATGACAAAAGTTTTTAGCTCACCACGAAGTTACAAACTATTTTTTTTAAAGTTTTTTAAGCAAACTTGAAAAATGGAAGAAAATAAATGAATATTATTATAATATAGATTTAGCTTAGCCGCGAATGTATACTGAAA